>NC_091861.1:10721165-11023164 GCF_037783145.1 Equus przewalskii | reverse complement strand
TGTAATGGGAATACCAGAAGGAGAGGAAAGAGAGAAAGGAGCAGAAAAAATATTTGATGAAACCTTTGCAAGTTTGATGAAAAACATTAATATACAAATATAAAAAAACTCAACAACCCCAATTATGACAAATTCAAAGAGATCCACACCCGGACACATCATACTCAAAATGTTGAAAGACAAAAACAAAGAGAAAATCTTGAAATTACCAAGAGAAAAATGATGCATTGTGTATAATAGAACCACAATACGATTACCTGCTGATTTTTCATCAAAAACAATGAAGGTCACGAGGTAGTGGGATGGCATATTCAAAGTACTGAATGAAGAAAACCCCATCGACCAAGAATTATATATCCAGAAAAACTATCCTTCAAAAATGGAAGTAAAATAAACACATCTTAAGATAAGTACAAACTGAGAATATTCATTGCCAGCAGATGTGTATCTTTAAGTAAATGCTAAAAGAAGTTCTTCGAACTGAAAGCAGTGACACCAGACAATAATTAAAATACACACACACACAAAAGTGCTGGTAGAGATAATTATGTAGATAATTAGTAAAAACAGCATAATTGCATCTTTCTTCTCTTAAATGATTTAAAAAGCAATTATATAAAACAATATGTACATAAATGTATTTCTGGCCATGTAACATCTGGAACATAACATATTGACAATAACAATGCAAAGAAGTTGTATGGGAACAAAACTGCACTGGAATAAGGAAACAACACCAGATGGCAACTCCAATCTGAAAAAAACAAATCAAGAGAACAAGAAATGATAAACAAGAAGGTAAATATAACAAACCCTCTAAATATATACTGTTCTCCTTTCTTCTCTTAGCTTTTTTTAAAAAAACATAAAATTGTACAAAGTGATACTTCTCACACCGTATTGTTGAGTTTTTAACATGTAGACATAAGAACAGTAACAAGAATAGCACAAAAAAAGAGATAGTAGAGTTATATAGAACTAGCATTTCTAAACACATGAGTTAAGTTAGAATAAATCTGATACAGAGTCTGGTAAGTTAAGATATATATTGTAAGCCTTAGACCAACCACTAAGGAAATAACTTCAAATATGCATATTTAAAGGAACTGAAATGTTACACTGGAAAATATTCACTTAATACAAAAGAACATAACAGACACTTTAGATTCAAAGATACAAAAAGGATTGATACCATGCAAACAGCAATCCATGGGAGCACAAAAAGAGCACAAAGGTATTGGTGGGAGCAAAAATGTATTTGAATAAGAGAATAATGCTAGTTGGTAACCGCAATCCTAGGGAACAAGTGAAGAGAATTAGCGTTAGTATGGCTGATGTGGCTCTATTAATACCAGGCAATAGATACTTAAAAAATATGTTACTAGTGATCAAGAGGGATATTCTATAAGAATAAAAGAATCAAGCTTCAAAAAATTTGAGTATTGGAATAATACAAAATATGTTCTCCAATCACAATGCAATGAAGTTAGAAAGTCAGTACCAGAAAGAAATTTGGAAAATTCACACATATGTAGAAATTAAACAACATACTCCTAAATAATAAATGATCAAAGAAGAAATCACAAGAGAAATTAGAAAATACCTCGAGGTGAGTGAAAATGAAAACACAATATACTAAAACTTAGGGGATAGAGCTATAGGAGTGTTTAGAGGGAATTTTAGATGTAAATGCCTGTATTAAAAAAAAAAAAGAAAGATCTCAAGTCAATAACTTAAACTTATACCTTAAGATATTGGAAAGAGAAGAAAAAAATTAAAGGTAAAGGAAGCAAAAGAAAGGGAATAATAAACATTGTAGCAGAAATAAATAAAATAGAGGATAGGAAAAAATAGAGAAAAGCAACAAAACCAAAAATTCATTCTTTGAATAGATGAACATAACTGACAAACTTTTAGCTTTACTGGCTAAGAAAAAAAAGAGAGAAGACATAAAATCAGGAATGAAAGAGAGGAAATAACTGTCAGCTTTACAGAAATGTAAAGATTATATGGAAATACCATATAAAAGTTAGATAAATTAGATGAAATGGAAAAATTCCTAGAAAGAAACAAAGTGCCAAAATAGACTCAAGAAGAATTAGAAAATCTGAATAGACCTATAATAAGTTAAGAGATTGAATCAGTAATTAACTACTTCCCACAAAGAAAAACAGCCTCAAATAGCTTTGCTGGTGAGTTATCCCAAACATTTAAAGAACTACAACCAATTTTTACAAACTCTTCAAAAAATTGAAGAGGAGGGAACACCTCCCGACTCATTCTATGAGGCCAATATTATCCTGATACCAACACCATAAAAATACATCACCAGAAAACAAAACTTTAGACACTCTCTCTTATGAATATAGATGCAAAAATCTTCAATAAAATACTAGCAAATCAGGCCAGCAACACATGGCCAAGTGGGGTTTGTCCCAGGAACGTAGTTGGTTTATCATCCAAAACTCATTTAACGTAATAGCCCATATCAATAGAAAGGCACAAAAGGACAAAAAGCACATGATCGTCTCAATATATGCAGGAAATACATAAGACAAAATCCAACATCCTTTTGTGATAAAAACATCCAACAAATTAGGAATAAAAAGAAACTTTCTCAAGCTGAAAAAGTACATCTAGGAAAAAGCCACAGCTAATATCATACCTAATTGTGAAAGACTGAATGCTTTCCCCCTAAAATCAGCAACAAATTAAGGATGCTTTCACTACTTCAATTCAGCATTGCACTGGAGACTCTAGCCAGGGCAATTAGGCAAGAAAAAGAAATAAATGGTGCCCATCTTAGAAAAGAAGAAGTAAAACTATCTTTAATTTGCAGATGACATGATCTTACATATAGGAAATCCTAAGTAATCACCAAAAAATTATTAAATCTAGTAAATGAATTTATCAAGGTGGCAGGATACAAAATCAATGTACAGAAATCAATTGTATTTCTATACACAGGCAAATGAACAATCCCAAAAGGAAACTAGGAAAACGATTCATTTAAAACAGCATCAAAGAAAGTGAAAGACTTAGAAATAAATTTAAGAAGAGAAATGCAAAATTTGTACTCTGAAAACTACCAAACATTGTTGAGAGAAATTAAAGAAGGCTTAAATAAATGAAAGGACATCCCATGTTCATGAATTGCAAGACAGTATTGTTAAGAGGACAATATTCCCCCAAACTGATCTACAGATTCAAAGCAATCCCATCAAAATCTCATCTGACTTTTTGCAGAATTTGACAAGTTAATCATAAAATATATATAGACATGCAAAAGACCATGAATAGAAAAAAAATTTTGAAAATAAAAACCCACAAAATTTGAGGAGTCACACTTCCTGATTTCAAAACTTACCACAAGGCTAAAAATACAAGACATTTTTGATACTGGCATAAAGATAGGTATATAGTTCAATGGAACAAACTTGAGAGTCCAGAAATAAAACATTACATTTGTGTTCAGTCAATTTTTGACATGAGTTCCAAGACCATCCAATTAGGGGTGGAAGGAAAGGGAAATAGTCTTCTCAACAAATGGCACTGGAACAAGTGGATGTGCACATTTGAAAGTGCACCGTACACAAAAATAAACTCAAAATGGATCATAGGCCTAAATGTAAGAGTTTAAAACTCCTAAGAAGAAAACAAATATGTGAATCTTCATGACCTTGGGTTAGGTAAAGACTTCTTGAGAGATGACACCATAAACACAAGTGACAAAAGAAAAAATAGATACAATGGATTTCATCAAAATTAAAAATTCTTGTGCTTCAAAGGACATCGTCAAGAGGTTGAAAAGAAAACCCACAGAATGGGAGAAAATATCTGAAATTCCATATCTGATGAGGGAATTGTATCTAGCATATATAAAGAACTGCTACAGAGGTGCTATCTGGACAGACTTAAGTGGATTCTATTTCCTTGGTTCTCCCTCTCCCTAGGACCTCTTACTTTATTGTCCTCTCTTCTAGATCAATTCTCCTTTGACTTGTATATGTGGAGATTTGATGAGAAAGAGGTGAGAGAGAAGATTAGCAAAGTTCCAAGAGCAAAATTAGATTGTATTAGAGTGTAGGGGGAAATTAGTCTTATTTTTTTTCCCTACATGGAAAACAACACTGTGATACTCAATCTTTTTGTGTTTTTTTTTTTTTTTTTTTTTTTTTTTTTGGTGAGGAGGATTGGCCCTGGGCTAATACCTGTTGCAAATCTTCCTTTCTTTTTGCTTGAGGAAGAGTGGCCCTGAGCTAACCTCTGTTCCAATCTTCCTCTATTTTGCATGTGGGATGCTGCCACAGCATGGCTTGACGAGTGGTGTGTAGGTCTGCACCCAGGATCCAAACTGGTGAACCCTGGGCCACCAAAGTGGAGCATGTAAACCTAACCTCTACACCACCAGGCCAGCCCTGTGAAACTCAATCTTGAACTGAAGGCCCTGAAATTCTCATAAAAAATAGTTCCTTGTTTCTTTCTTTAACAAAGTTTAAGCTAGTGCTAATAAATTAAAAAGAGAAATTGCTTGTCTGTCCACTTAAGCTTTGTTTTATGCCCATTTCATTTTGCTGTCTGTGTTGTCATTCATACTTTTGTTTGGGGTTTTTTTTGGTGAGGAAGATTGGCTCTGAGCTAACATCTATACCAATCTTCCCCAATTTTGTATGTGGGATGCTGCCACAGTGTGGCTTGATAAGTGGTATATAGGTCCACGCCTGGGATCTGAACCTCTGAATGCTGGGCCACTGAAGCAAAGTGCACGAACTTAACTACTACGCCACCGGCCTGTTGTCATTCGTACTTCTGACACCATTTCTGATGATTAAAATTGGTTGTCTTGTAAATATCTTATAAACAGTTCAATTCCAGTTAAACTATTGTGGCTACTTAAAAAAAAAAGACCTGTTACAACTCAACAGGAAGACAAAGAACTCAATTAAAAATAGACAAAGGATTTGAACAGATATTACACCAAAGAAGATATACAAATTGGCAATAAGCATAAGAAAAGATGCTCAATGTCACTAGTCATTAGGGAAGTACAAATCAAAACCACAATGAGATAGCATGTGACACCCACTAGGATGGCTATACTCAAAAAGACAGATAATAACAAGTGTTGTTGAAGATGTAGAGAAATTGAAACCCTCATACATTTTTTGGTGGTAACGTAAAATGGTGCAGCCACTATAGAAAACAGTTTGGGGATTCCTCACAATGTTATACATGGAGTTGCCATATGACCTAGAATCCCATTCATAGGTATATACCAAAGAAAAATGAAAAGATATGTCCACACAAAACATGTATACAAATATTTATAGCAGTACTATTTATAACCAAAACATGGACGTTAGGCTTTTGTTAAATTAACGTTTGTTAAGTGGAGCACAGGGTGCTAGATGATGAGCTGACGTTCAACAAAAGACCACAAAAGAAATTGAAATAGAGCAGTTTATTATTCACAGGTCCTGGAGGAAGTACACCATACATGGGGAGGTCAAGGCAGGGTACGGGCAGAGAGAGAAGCAGACCTGGGGCACGTACCTTTATTAGAGTCTGTGGGTGGAGTGCCTTGGGATTTTTCAGGCTAGGACCAGATTGGTCAATTCAAACTAAAAGAGTAGGGTTTTGATAGGCCCCAGGGAGGTCTTATATAAGGGACGCATAAGGCATACGGGCACAGGGAGGCAAGGGAGACCGTTGATCATAAGGGTTGTTGGGGAAGTTACATCAGGAACGTACATGTGCTTGTGACCCTACTGACTGCTATCTAGGGCATGTGCGTACATGGGGGGCTAGAGTCAGTTTAAGCTCCCAGTAGGCTACTTGGCCAACCAATACCCTAGAGTAGCTTGGCTAAACTCTTGACAGTGAAACAACCCAATGCCCATCAGTGGATGAATAGCTGAACAAAATGTGGTATATTGATATAATGGAATATTATTCAGCCATAAAAAGGAAGGAAGTACTTTTACTTGCTGCAACATGGATGAACCTTGAAAATACATTGCCAAGCAAAAGAAGTCAGTCCTAAAAGGCCACATCTTGTGTGGTTCCATGTATGCGAAAGGTCTGGAATAGAAAAATCCACAGAAAAAGAAAGTAGACTAGTGGTTGTACAGGGCTAGGAAGAAATGGGGAGTGACTTCTAATGGGTACATGATTTCTTTTGGGGGTGACGAAAATGTTCTAAATTTGATTTCGGTGATACTTGCACAACCCTAGGAACATAGTAAAAACTAATGAATTACGCCCTTTAAATGGATAAATCGTATGGTATGAGAATTATATCTCAATAGATCTATGTTTACAAAAACACGCTAACTGTCCTTATATAAAAAGACCTGTTAGGGCCAGGGGATACAGCCACAACTTAGAAACAGAGCAGACATTCTTTTGAGGAAATAGATCCTTTCATACAAAGATAAATCAAACTGCAGTTCAATATGGTGATGTAAATTGAGTGACATGCTGAGAAGTACAGGATTTTGAGGTAGGAGAGCTCCCCAAGGGAGAGAGAGAAACAGCTTTAGAAAAACAGAGAACTTTAGCTGAGCCTGGAATGGTGAAGATTTGTTCTTAAGAAAGTGGAGAAGAGGAGCTGGCCCGGTGGTGCAGTGGTTAAGTTCACACATTCTGCTTCTGGGGTTCACCAGTTCAGATCCCAGGCATGGATCTATGCACCACTTATCAAGGCATGCTATGGCAGGCATCCCACATATAAAATAGAGGAAGATGGGCATGGATGTTAGCTCAGGGCCAATCTCCCTCAGCAAAAAGAGGAGGATTGGCGGTGGATGTTAGCTCAGGCCTAATCTTCCTCAAAAAATAAAAATAAAAAAGAAAGTAGAGAGGAGCTGAGTGTGTGGCCTCAAAGGTGGGTCGTGTTGTGGACCAAGGCAGAAAGGATGAGAATGTGAGGGACAGGTTGAAAAAGTTTGGGTCCAGCCAAGGGTCTGTATAAGGGAGCAATGGAAAAAAATTTTAAGTCCATTTGATAGGTTAAAATGGCATATTTTTTCCTAATTTTTGTTTCTTTTATTATCAGTGAGGATGAATTTAATTCCATATGTTTATTAGTCATTTTATTTGAGAGAAGTTTGTATTTTCATGAGGTTTTCACTTCTTCCCGTTGAAATGTTCTTTTTTCTTATTAATTTATTAGAGCTCTAGCAGGGCCTGAATTTTACTGAGGTGTGCACATGACTTGCCTCCACACAGCCTTGCCTCGCATGCATGCACATTAGGCATTCCTCCCCCTACCCGGGGCCTGGAATGCGCCTTTCCGCAGACCTCCGAGCCAGGAGAGACCAGCAGGGAGAGTGTGTACAGTGTTTCCACCTCCCCCTGGGAAGCCAAGGTCAGGGACTGGGCCAGTCATGTGACTGCCCAGGCTCCAAGGTAAAAATGACAACAACAGCACAGGAAATACCATGACTGCAGAAGAAAACCCCAGGGTTTGGTCTTGTGTGTTGTATTTCTGGCCCGGCAAAGAGGCATTGTGAAAATTAAACAAATAAACAGCAGTCTTGGCCTTGGGCTCAAAAGACTTTTGGCATTCCTCTGTTTCTTGCCCTGGCTGGTGTCTTCCCTGGAGCTCACGCCAGAACTGGAGAGAATACTTTAATCCCTCTCTTTACCTCACCCCTACAGCACCTCAGCAAATCCTATCACTTCTGTTTTCTCAATAGAGATCCCTGAGTGATCCTTTCCCACTGCTCCAGGCAATAGGCTCTCTCTTTGGAACAACCCCGTGGCCCCTTGCCTCCCCTCCTCACTTCCACAATACCCACCCCAGACCCATCCTGTCCCACTGCATTTGAGGGGTGTTTTCAAATGACAGAATGGATCCTGTCACCAGCCCCACTACTGAGAACCCATCAAAAGTCTGCCCTTCACTTACCCTCATTGCCAAGGTCCCCAGGGCCCTTTGCTACCTGACTCTCACCTCTCCATGGAACCTCCCCCGCTACTCTCTCCCCTGCATGATTCTCCAGCCCCCTGGCTTCCCTTTCTTGAACAATGCCTCCTTCCTGCAGGCCTCCCTCCTGAAAGCCTGGAATACTCCCTGCCACCCACCGGAGGCTCGAGGCCCTTTACTGGCTTCCTCTATAGCAGCTGTTGATTCATTTATCTTTTCCCATTGGTCTGCCCCTCACTGGGAGGCAAGGGACAGTCACCACGACCTTGGTTACTTGTGCGCTGTCCCAGCCCAGCATCAGGCACAGAGTAGGTGCTCAGGGAACACTCGTTGGACAACTGAGTGACTGACCATGCGGAGGAGGGGAGGAATTGATAAGTGAATGGCCCCATACAGCCAAGCACCCTTCTCTCGCCCTCCCAGATACAGCGCCGTGGTGGGGTAGGAAGAGGTCCGGAGCAGACACCCACGTATCTGACCTCAGGCTGCTTAGAGCCCCAGGAATTCCCAAGGGAACCTTAAGCGCTGAGCCTTCAGGGAGAACTCAGCATCCAGTGCACCAGCACCCTCCTCTGGGCTGTCTGCATTTCCTCTGTCCTTGTCTGCTCATCAACAAAGGTTCATTGAGCTCCTACAATGTGCCAGGGCTGTTCAAGGCACTGAGGATGCCGCAGGGAACCAAGGCAGTCTCTGTTCTTACGGGGCTTGCATGCAAGTGGAGGGAGTGAGACCCCAAACAAGCAAGCAATTGAAAGAGAAGTAAGTGCAGCGTGGATGGGGTGGCAGGGAGCAGGCACTGCGATGGAGAGTCACCCCCTCAGATGGGCTCCTCACTTTTTCTGCTTCAGTCTCCTCATCCGTGAAATGGGCTGATGACTGCCCCTCCCCCAGGGCACTGTTACATATAAATCAGGTCCTGCTCTCATGGCTCAAAGCCTGCAATTGTCACTCTTCTCGCTGCAAGCAAGAGCCACGTCTTCACCATGGCCCACAGGCCTGCATCATGGCCCTATCACCAGCCCTGCGCCCCCAGCCTCCCACTGCACCCCCAACTCCTCTGGGCATCCTGCTGCTCCTCACTCAGGCCAGGCATCACACGGGACAAACTCCATTCACTCCCAGATCATACCTAGGGCAGCCCCATGACCAGACCCCTGAACCCCAGCTCGGGGTCCCACCCTCCTGGCCACACACACTTTCCATACACTCAGGGCAAGGGACAGCCGAGCACAAGAGCGCGTTTGTTCCGAGTGACTTTTCCAGTGCTGTCAGCAATTACACACTAACCAATGGCCTACTTCCTTGCTCCTGAGAAGACCATTCCTTGGAAGTGCCTGAGGCCCATGCACTTTCTGCAGGTTTTTCTTTTATGTTTTGTGTTGGCCAGAAAACAATGAACAGGGACCGATTTTGCCCTAGAGGCACTCCCAAGCTTCGAATAGAGATTTATGCTGTTTCCTTTCTTTCCTTCGTTCTTTCTCTCCCTCCCTTCTTTCCCTCCCACAAACACTTATCCGGCACCTACTATATGCAAACATCAGGCTGGGGACAGATGGAGGAATGACACGTGTTAACAACTAACTCTAACGCAGAGCAGAATAAAATGGGGACTAAGATGCATGATGCTGCTGTGCGTGTGTCCAGAGGAACTGATTCGCTCCAGCTGCTGAGATCAGGGAAGGTTTCCCGGAGGAGGTGGCCTTGAGCTGAGCCTGAAGAGAGAAGCAGAATTCCAGATCCAGGGCTGGTGGCAGCTGACAGGAGGGGGCAAAGGCTGATGGGGGCGGTGGGGGTGGCCTCTCCTGGCCCATCCATCCTGGCAGTCTTTCTGCCATGGGGAGCCTTGGTCAACAGGGAGAGCAGGGCAACAGTGTGGTGGGGCTGGGAAAACAGCAGCAGTGCCAGAGAAACAGCTCGAATCCCCCTGCCTGGCAGGGGACAGACAGGCAGCCGGGGAAGAGATTCCTATTGCTTCTGTTTCCTCCGTGGGGGGCTGCTTGAGAGGAGGCGGCAGGCCTGGTGATCCTCAGAGCGGCCTTGAGAGCTCTTTAAGAGGTCAAGACAGAGGCAGAATAGGAAACAGCCCCCTCGAAGATATAAAAGATAAGCAACGATCAAAGGAAACGAGAAGTGATTTTGGAAGCGGCAGGCTGTGAGAAAATTCCTCAGGATCAGAATACCAGAGCGAGGAGGAACTAACACACCATCCACTTCAACCCCATTATCGTACCGAAGAGGATGCCCAGGTCCAGAGAGGTGGAGTGACTGGTTCCAGGCCAAACAGCCGATTGCTTTCCTGACTCCCTGTATGGTGCTCAGATTGCTTCCTGGGGCTGAGAGCAAGTGGAAGGGAAGACCCGGGTCCCTTCTCCCTCCGTCCTGTGTTAGCAGAGGATGGTTCCCAAGCCCCAACCAGGCAAGAGAAGCCTGCCCAAGTGCCTGTGAAGACCTCACGGCCCAGGGCAGGGGCCTGCGGACCCTCCACTCGCTGCCTTGGAGGTCAAGGCCTGGCGTGGTGCTTCTCTGCCCACCAGCCTCCACGGCTCTAGGGCCCAGGGTGTCTGCAAGGCCTGGCTCCAGCCCCAGCCGATCAGAAGGACAAACAGGGAAGTCAGCACTCACAGCAGAAGCCACTTCCTCTGTAAAGGCCTTTGCCAAGGTCAGTGCTGGTGACTCAGGCAGGGGCCACTGCCCTCCCCTACCACCCTTGGTCGTCCCACTGCCGTCCCACCATCACTATGTTTTCTCTCACCTTCTGGACTTTGCACATGTGACTCCCACTACCTGACCCCCTCTTCCTCCCCACGGCTCCATCGCCCTCTGCTTGCTCATCCTGCAGGTCCCAACTGTTGATGCGGGAAAATCCTCATCACTGTGACATCTCTACCTTTTGGGAAATCTTCCCTCCTAAGGGACCCTTGGCCCCTAAGGGCCCCTTGGTGCACATGCTCATTGCACCAGATTATAGTTGCCTGAAATTGTACAACCCACTACAAGTTCCCTCAAGGCCAGACCTTAACTGTTTGTTATTTCTAGAAAAATAGCAACAACCCCATGATACACATGGACCTCTTTGTCTGAGTTTCTCTGTTATGCTAATTAACTCACCCTGTCCTCCGGATAACTCCACAAAGTGGATAAAGTTATTACCCGCATTTGTCAGATAAGCATTCTGTGATTCAGAGAGGTTAAGCTTCTTGCCCAAGGTCACCCAGGGAGTGAGCGGTAGAATCAGATTTCAGAGCCAGAGTAGTGGACACGGCAATGTGCTACCCAGATCTGCCTTCGAGGAAGGACTCTGCCCTACCTGCTGGGAGTGTTGTCAGCAGAAAGCTTTCCAGCTAAGAGCCCTTTCAAGATTGCCCCAGCTCCAGAGAGCCGCCTCACCCCAAGGCACGCCCGTCCCAGAGCAGCCCACATCCATGGCCATCCGGGGACAAGCTGAGTCAACCCGGCAGGGCCATTCTAGCTTCAGAGCTCCTGTGGGTGGGCTGAGGCCGCTGTTGGGTCCCCACTGCAGCTCAGCTTCTCCCTCTGCCCAGTCCTGCCTCCTTCACCTTGGGGTTGATCCCAAGGCACCACCTAATAACCATCTGCACACTAATCTCCAGCCTGCGACAGTCTGTCTGACACCAAGACACAGCCGTCACCACTCCATCCTGTCGCCTCCAATGAAGCAGCCCCTCCATGTAGCGTGGTACCAACACACGCCGATGCTCAAAACTTACTTGTTCTAAAGACGATGTGGTATATATGCAATGGAATATTATTCAGCCGTGAGAAAGAAGGAAATCCCGCCGTTTGTGACAACACGGATGGACCTTGAGGATGTTAGGCTAAGTGAGATAAATCAGACAGAGAAAGACAACGACTGTGTGATCTCACTTACATGTGGAATCTAAAAAAGCTGAAGTCAGGGAAACAGAGAGTAAAATGGTGCGGCTGGCATGGGGGAGAACAGAAGAGATGTAGTTTAAGGGTACAAACTTGCAACTAGCACGTAGATAAGTGAGTTCTGGAGAGCTAAGGCCCAGTACAGCGAACACAGACAATGATACTGCATTGTAATCATCCAACCTGCGGAGAAACCAGATCTCAATTATTCCCCCCACAAAAAAGAAATGATAATTCTGTGACGTCATGGAGGTGCTAGCCGAGGCTGCAACGGCGATCATATTACAATATATAAATGTATCAAATCAACGTGTTGTCCACCTTAAAGTTACACGATGTCGTATGTCAAATATATTTCATTTATAAAAACATTTTCTGAACAAATGAACACGAATGAAGAGACTCCTTGGGTGATTGACAGACGTGCATATTTACCTTCCCGGTTCTCACAGGCGTGTTTGCAATGAGGGGCGGTGGAGACCCCTGGCACCCCTCCTGAGAACCCCCGGGCCCTCCCACT
This sequence comes from Equus przewalskii, assembly GCF_037783145.1. Lineage (NCBI taxonomy): Eukaryota > Metazoa > Chordata > Mammalia > Perissodactyla > Equidae > Equus > Equus przewalskii. The sequence goes on along the minus strand of NC_091861.1, from coordinate 11,010,820 downwards.
GACCCTCAGCTTCCTGTCATCCTCTGAACGCCGCGTGCCGGGGAGCTGGCAGGATTGTTCTGCATCGCCGTGTTATGTACGGATAAGGAGAGTCTGAACGTCTGGAAACAAGGCCACTGGCAAACTGGAACCAAATTCAAGGTGAAGTTCAGAGTCTTTCCTCATCTGGGGTGGCTGGAACAGACTAAAAGCTACAAACAGACCCTTTCCTGTCACCTCGCGCCACCCACCTCGGATAAGTTGTTTGTCTTCTTGATCCTCTCCCTCCCGCTGCTCCGGAGCCCTCAGCCCACCCCAGGTCCCCAACAGCTCCAGCCGGCTTTGTTTTCAAGCAGAGGGTAAGGGGTAATCTGAGCAGGAACCTGGAAGCTGCTCACGGCAGATGAGGGATGAGTTCAGGGGAAGAGAGAAAACCACGTGGTGGATGGAGAGGCAGGCTGTGTCTCTCTTCTCCATTCCCTCCCACGGCCGCCAGGTTCCCTCCCTCGCGCTCTCCCCCCACCGCTGATCTTCAGGCCTTCTTTCCCTCCCCACCGCAGGTCAGGGGCAAATGATGAGGTGGCTTTCGGCTCGGGGTAGCTGGAGAAGGAAACACTTAATGTCCCACATGCTCGGTTCTTAGTAAGCTCCATATTTGATCTTCCAAAGAAGCCTCTCGGGTAGGTGCCATTTACTCTACTTTTCAAAGGAAATCAAACCAAACTCTGAAATCGGAAGGAGTCGAGGAACTCGTCCAAGGTCACAAGGCCGGAGGATTTGAAGCCAGGTTGTCCGATGCCAGCACCGTTCCTAGTATGCAGAGTGGCTTCCTGCCGGCCCTGGGGTTTTGGATTGTGGTGCCTGGGCCCCTGGGGTGAACAATGGAGGGCTGGCTCTAAGGGAACACAGTTACCAGTCAATGGGAATAGTAACTGTGGCTGGAGAAATCATGCCAAGGAAGTTTGCAAAATAAAGTAAATTCAGCCGCACTGACTTAAGGTCACAGGTGCCTTCCGGGGCCCAGCTCCGTGTGCTATTTTCTGTGCCTTGACCTTGGCAAAGCAGCAGCTAAGCAATCTCAGCATCTCAAAAATCGAGTATGATGGGCTGGTAAGCAACTTGAGTCATTTTTTGAAAGCCTTTCTAACTCCTTGAATCACAATATTGGAACGAGGAATGCTCATTGGATGTGGTTACATTTAAAGCTTCCCGCATCCTCATGGTCACTGGCAGTAACAGGAGCCCAAGAAGAAACAAAAATGAGAGGCAGCTGAAACTGGCAGAAGGCGCACAGCCGTGGGTCTCGGTTTCACTGCCTCCTGCCATACATAGCATTGGAGCAGACGTGCCTAGCCTCCCTGAGCTTCGGTTTTCTCACCTAGAAAACCGAGACAGTAATAATAGTATCTAGCTCACTGAGGAGGAAGTGAAGTAGAGAATTAAATAAAATGCTGCAGTGAAGCCGTCCAACAGAGTGTTTGTACCAGGAGATGCTTGACCGCATCTTGGTTCTCTTCGCTGGTCCCACGCGCAGCAGATCCCTGCCCAGAGGAAGCAGGTGGAATCGCGGGCTTGTGGGATCACAGGAATGGCTCACTGATTGACTGAAATGAAAACACTGCAAGACAAGTTCAAGTCTGATCTGGTATGGAAGAATGATGGCAATAAAGAAAGTTCATAAATAATTTACCTATTTTTCTCTTCACCTCTAAAGAACTCAAAATGCACAAATCATTGGTAGCAACAGAAGGTATCTCTGCCTCCCAGCTCCATGACTGCGATTAAACAAGATAAACCTGGAAAGTGTTTTTCCCAATGGGTAAGTCCCCCACAAAAAATAAAAAATTTTACAAGGGTGTTATTTCACCTCTTTCTACTTCTGCAGCAATTCTAAACATCTCTCAAAGGAATCAAAACGAAAACAAAACAAATTATTTCTCTCCATTTTAAGTGAAGAAAGCAAGTCTGGGGGGAAGTGGTTTACTGTGAAATTAAACAGCAAGTTTAATTTCAGTTAAGCGAGGAGGTGTGAGCTCTTAGCTCTGTGTCTGTCGGCACTTTTGCCCTGATTTTTACGTCTGCTTTGAACCAGATACATTTGTTTAGAGCCTTGTCAACAGGTTATGCAAGAGGAATAACCTGAGAAACACCTTTAAAGAAAGCAAAACCAGGGGCCGGCCTGGTGGCGTGGTGGTTAAGTTTGTGTGTTCCATTTCAGTGGCCCAGGGTTCACAGGTTCGGATCCCAGGTGTGGACCTACACACTGCTCATCAAGCCATGCTGTGGTGGCATCCCATATACAAAACAGAGGAAGATTGGCACAGATGTTAGCTCAGGGACAATCTTCCTCACCAAAAAAAAAAAAAAAAAAGCAAAACCAGACCTGGAGGTGTTGAATTCGGATCCTGATTTATGTCCCTGGATGGAGCTGCAGGATGGAACGCACTGAGCACCCTGGGGTTGGAGGTTTGACCTCGGGCACCAGCAAGCGAGACTTTGTTCTCACCTTCTCTTCCCCTCCCAGCCTCTGCCCCTCTGTGGCTTGTGCACCCACCAGGCTCTGGCACCAAGCCTTCTAGAAAATCTGAAGAGATCTCCTTTCCCCCACGGCTACATTGCTCAGTGGAGTGGTTTGGCTCAAAAAACCATCTTACCTCTAAAAAAAACCACACACACAAATCTATATATTATTAATTTTTGCCACATTTCCCTGTGAATGGTCAAGAGCGTTTGAGATTTTTTACTCAAGAACCATTTGGGCAAACCACAGAGTGTCTCAAATGCAGGCTTTACAAGGACGCTGAGGGCCTTATTTTTTTCTTTATTTTATGTGTAATTTCTACTATAAATTTATGGGAAGAGCTAAAAAAATTTCAAAATATTTTGAGGATGATGACATCCGAAAGTTAAATTCAGTTTACCTGTACTCCCGCAGAGTCAGGAGCTGGAAAAAGATATCACGGGTGCAAACCCCACAACAGCAGCTGCCTAAATCTAAAACTGCAATGTGGTTTGTTTCCCAACCCCACAACCATTTCTGCTGCGGGCACTACCATGCCCAGGGCTATTCGGGGTGCAGGAGGAGATCTGAGATCTGCAGAAGGTCTGAGCTTCAGTCCTGCTTCTGGGTGCTTCCTGGTCACGGGTGCCAGTCAGGGCTTCGCTGACAAAGCACAGTTGCTGGGCAGGGGGACAACCGGGATGATTGCAAGACAGCTGAAGACATCAAGGTCCTCGGCTTTAGCAAGCTGACACACATGGCCCCCAACCCTGCCTGGACGGCTGCCCAGAACCACTCCTTTCCTCTCTACCTTCCCCACCACCAAGACCTTTCCCACTGCTTCTGTGAGGACTCAGTACGTGGGCATGTTACCCGTGCCCAGCATAGGGCTGGCACCTGGCAGGCCCCTCGCCCGTGCTCGTGCCAACCTCAGCCTCCCATCCTGGAGCCCGCCTCTGGAGGCCAGCATTTCCCTTCTCAGGCAGAGGAACAGCTGCTTCAGAATCTTCTGGGCTGCTTGTGGAAAATGCAGCTTCCTGGCCCCACGCTAGACTCTAAAGCCAAATTGGAGGTTCCAGAAGTTTTCATTTTTAACCAACTCCTGAGCCGAGTGTCCTGACAACACTGAGGCCTGGTCTGCTGGGCTTCTAGAGAATGGCCCCCCTTTAACACCCAAGCAGAGCTCCCAGGTGTCAGAGCCCCTCTCCTTCCCTGGGGAGCAGCCTTGGCTCCTCCTGGGTGCCCCAGGGAGGTTCCTCGCCCCAATGAGGGGTAGAAAAATTCATCACACGCAGAAACATTAAAGAAATTGGGGGTTTTACTTACGTAATAGGGCAAGAGAGGATACAAAAGAAGCCTTTTGGTCCAGCATGTAAAGGGAAAGCTCTAAAACTCAATTTCTTGTAGGGTATGGACCCCGATATGTTTTAAAAGAACCTCGAAAAGAAAGAAAAGGCAGAAAGGTAATCTACAACATGGATGCCCTGTCGCTGAGGAAATGACTACTCAGGCTGAGCGACAGTTCAGAGAAGTCCATCTTCCGTACATGGGAATCTGGCTCCCAGGACAATCCCGCGAGATTGCAACTTTCGAAATTTCTGGGTTAATTCTTAACCAGACTTCAAGAATTTCAGGGCCAAATGTGCTTGGCCTTATTGTGTCTCTGATTTAGAGGTGGGATGCAGAAGGCCTTCCTTAGACAAGCCTCAGCACCTCTTGTCCCTTTCCAGGTCACGCTTCCATGTCCCCAAGGCAACCTGGTGGGCTTCTCCGAGGCTGGTCAGCATCACTGGGCCACTGGGGCTGGCGTCCTCCAAACCCTCCACTGGCTCCTTCCTCCCGTCGTCCTTTCCTGTGACCAGCAGGCCACAGAGACCTGATCTCTTTCCCACTAACTACTAAATGCTTCTTCTTCCACTTACATCTCTTCTTCTCCTTGACTCCCAGTGCGGCCAGGCAAGCTACAATTATCTTACATGTGTGAAAATGTACCACTATCAACTTTTATCATTTGAGCTAAAACAAGACCATTTGTTTTCTCTTTTCTTCACAAACATTACTGATGCAGAAATTGGGTCCAAGTTCATCTTCAGCATGAGCCTCCAGAACGGGAAGTTGAGTCTGGGTTCATGGCTACAGCTTTCTCCTGCACCTATTCCTTTTTCTGTCCATCTGCCTGTCTTCCCATCCTCTCCACTTCTCAGTGCCACCTTGTTGGGCTTGAGGCCTCAAGTCAAACCTCCTTGGCATGGCCTGGGAAACTTTTTGGGTAGGTGTTGTCACCGATCCTGCAGACTGATCAGCAATAACTATTTTGGACTTCTGGATATTCTGGAAACAAAGTCAGAACAGTGGCCTCTCATGGGGGTTAGCAGAGGGGCATGGTAAGAGGGACCTGCTCTTTCTTTCACCTCCCTATAGCAGTCCACGGGTCATCCTTGGGGAGTGTCAGGCCCAAGATCCATGACCACCCTAACTTTGAATCCAGGTGAGATGACATCAAACTGGGCAGCACAGAAGAGGAAAGGATGCCACAAAGGCAGCCAATGTGAGCTCATGGGCCTCAGAGGGGTTTCAGCACCAGCCATGGCATCTCAGGTCACCCAGCCTCCCCTGGCCCCCACCTGGAGCCGAAGGCCGGGCCCACCTAAGATCTCCCAGTGCTGATACCCCAGACCTGGCTCCTGTACTCCCACTTCTCTCATCCAACATCCTTCTACTTCCTTCATACCTTTCTCCTACTTACTGGTTCCTGCTCTAAACCATACACTTTCATTTCCAGGTGTAGCGTCTCCCTCTCTCCCAAGACAGCACCTTTCATCAGCCTGGCGTGGAAGAGGAGTTAAGCAGCTGTCAGGAATGAACTAATGGTACTGGGCAGCTGAGTCAGGAGGTCCATGACCTCAGGCAGCCACAGACGTGTGGCTGGCCTGGACACGACAGCCCTCAGGAGCACTCCGCATACAAGCTGCAACTGAACCTGCCATCCCTCGCTCCCTCCTGGCCAACTGCACGTTCGTGGCAGAGAAGGGCAAAAGTGACAAGCTTTTATCTACTTTGAACAGTCATGACACACCATCAACACAGTTTTCAAAGCATCATAGCCTTCAAAGAGATTTTTCTTCCTTCCTTCTTCTCAAGCCTGTAATTAAACTCCTGGTGACAAAGGGGTGGAGGAAGGAGATAGGGGGCAGAACTGCAGACACAAACAGCTCCTTTCCTGCCCTCAGAACCGAGGCAGCCAAGGGCTGTCAGCCTGCGACCTTTCCAAGAGAATATGACATACAATATAACCATCTCACTCCAGGTCAAAACCCTTTCTTATCCCTCATAATCACCACTCTGCCTCCCACCCAGAGTGCTCATATCTGTCAAGTGTTTGCCTCCACGCCAGCCCGCTGCCACCTTCACATGAAGGCTCCGGTGTCAGCAAACCAGCTCTAAGCTCTGCGGGATTGTCCACTGGAGCCATCCGTGTCCAAGAGACGTGACCAGGTGGGCGGGGATGGCTCATTCATAACACTCATCCAATTCAACACAGACATTTTTTTCTTCCGAGTATTTTGAGGGTTCAAATCTGAAATGCTCCTGGATTTGCACTGTTCTCGGGGCAGTGGCTTCCATCCACTCTTGTGGCGTCTGCCCCAGCAGCTCCCATTAGCGGACCAACGCCACCACGCTGGTGGCTACTCCGAATGGGGCGGAGTAGGCCGCCGCGAATCCCTGCAGGCCGATGACGACGTAGCGGCAGCCTTTGGTGATGACTTTCCCCACATTCTATTTTTTGGAAGAGAAGAGAAAAGCACGGGGTTAGTTTAGGCCACATTGTCACCCCTCAGGCACCATGGTGACATACTTAATCACTTTGCCTCCTTTTCCCAGGACCAATGAGCCAGTTACCACCTTTCCACATCTCTGGCATCCCGTCCCCACCCCCAACATAAGAACATGTGGGGGCTCAGAAGAGACTTTGTCATCCTGCAAAGTGCTTTCAAGCACTGCGTATTTCCACATGATTCAGACATCCTCCTGGAAACAGCAATGAGGCTGCTAGTTCTAAAAACCAAACAACTTTTGTTTTAGTTTTTAAACCAAAGCCCACTCTCTTCTCTGTTCCAACGAAGTTACTGGATCATCCAAAGGCTGGGTCAAGTTCTGCTTCATTCTCCTTATCTGAGAGCCCATCCTGTCCTCCCCCTCCCACCAGGGCATATTCCTGTCCAACGCCCACATTTTCTTTAAAGTGTGCTACTATTCCTGAAACCGAGAGCTAACGAGTTATAAAATTTCCCCTAGGGGAAAAACTTGGAGATAAGCTTTGCTAATGACAGCTGTGCACATTTAACATAATCAACTCTTGTTCAAAACTACCCAGGTCTTTCTGCCCCTTCTTAGGATATGAGCGAGCTGTCTTTCCCAGGAAGTCAAGGTCCAGATGTCAAGATTCAGCCTCACAAGGCCAAAGGCAGGCTGAAGATAACAACTAACCAGAAAAATCCAGACCGTCAAGGAAAAAGAAATTCACTCCTCAAGGCCAAATGCAGGCTAGCAGGAAGGCACCAACGAGCAAGACCGTATGCTCCCCGTCCCCTACCTAAAAGCCCCGATAAAAACCCCTACCTTTTTCCCTTCGATGGGGTGGAGCTGAGTTCTAACTCTCATCTCCTCATCTGGCTGCTTTTCGATAATAATAAACCCTCTGTCCTTGCCACAAGCCTGATGTTTCAGTTATTGGCCCTACTGTGCTACAGGTACAAGAACCTGTGTTTGAGCTCGGTAACATTCTCTGATTGCTGTGATCCACAGAAGTCTTGGGTTTCCATTACACTTATAAACTCCTGGAGGGTAAGGACTGGGCCATGTTTTCTTGGTATCCACTCCTTCTCCTCCTTTTCTGTAAGGCCTGCTGCTAGACAGGGGTGTCCAAGGGATTCAGATGGAATTGCAACAGAAAAATTAAGATCACCACCACGACTAACACTGATTGTGCTGTTGCCCCCAAGTCTTTCTCTTCTCCACTCTCAACTTCTGTCATCATTCTTGATGACAGTGATATCCATGTAGATGACCTGAATCTTGTCTCTCGGCCCTCTGACTTTTCTACCCAATAAACACTTGAAATTCCTAGTTTCACTTAAAATCCCTGATCACAGTCACAAACTTCACTTTGACTTCCAACACTGCCTTTCAAACCTACTCTGTCTGTCTAGTAGGCTGAGTTCCCCTCTCTCCCAGATACTACTTTTCCTTTCTCCGCAAGCCTCCCCACCCTCAACACACACAGACACATAGTCTCCATACCTTCGCTAGATGATCCCACTTCATCTTTCACTGAAAAGAGCAGAAGTCACTGGGGAACCCATTCATCTTCCTGGCACTGTCTACAAACCCATACCTGCCCTGGCTTCTCCCACTTTGTTCCAGCAGAAAAAATTGCCCTCTTCCCCCAAGGCCATTCACTTGACACTTGCTGTTGGTACCCTCTCTCGGTTTGACCTTGGCTTCCCCTGCTCCTGCATCATCATTCTCCTCTTCCCCATTGGATCACTCCCATTAGCTTACACAAATGCTCAGATATCACCTTGAGTCCACATCCTTCTCTACGTCCCACCCGGGGTCTCTGCTCTCCATATGCTAAACCAATGGGAAGAGCCATCCCCACATACTGCCTCCACTTCCTCCATTCTTGTTCCCTCTTACTCTGGCTCCTAGCGTCACCCATCCAAGACTGCTTGGTCCTGGCCATCTGCAACTGCCATGTTGCCTGATCCAATGGACGCTTTTCTCTCCTCCCTTCCCTGGCTTCTCAGCAGCTTTTGACATACTTCATGAAACAATCATTTGGCCTCTTTGGCTCCATATTTTCTTGGTATCCCCTACCTCACAGACAGCCCCTCCTCAGCTTTCTTTATTGGATTATCCCTTCTACCAAACTGTAAACTGATGGAGTTCTGCACTACTCAGTCCTGGGTCCTCTTCTCTATTTTTTATTTCTTTATTTGAGTATAATCTCTCCTTAAATGGTCTCATCCATTTCCAATGATTTTAAGTACCTCCCGGATGTGGATAACTTTTAAATTTATATCTTTGGCTCAGACTCAAATATTCCACTCTCTACTTGAGGTCTCCACTTTTTGAGACCTTGTGATTTCTCTGGCATACACCCTCCCTTGTTGCACTAAGCAGATACAGTCATGCATTGCTTAACGACAGGGAGACGTTCTGAGAAACGTGTTAGGCGATTTTGTCATTGTGCGAACATCATAGAATGTACCTATACAAACCTAGATGGTGTAGCCTACTACACACCTAGGCTGTATGGTACTAATCTTATGGGACCACCATTGTATGTGCAGTCCGTCCTTGACTGAAACATCATTATGTGGTGCATTACTGTAAACCTAACTTGGATTGGCTGCCAGTATGTTCCTCGTGGCCTTTGGCTATCAGGCTTCAACAAGAAGAAAGCATGAAGGAGCTACATCTATCCAGGATCATACAGCTGGTAAAAGGCAGAGCTGAAGTCCAATCCCAAAGAAATCTCATCTCAGGGACCCCGTCCTTAAGCCCCACATTATACTTCCCTTCTTTAATGAAGGCCCCGTGTAACCTTGTAGCCAACTGCTTGCCTCCTGGGCTTAAATTCCAGCTCAATCACTTATTTAACTTTCCTTGGGCTCAGTTTCCTCACCTATAAAATGGGAATATTTAGTAACCACCTCATTGAGTTGTTGCGAGGATTAAATGGGTTCATACAAGGAAGGCACTTAGAACAGAGCCTGGCGTAAACTCCAGGTAGTACACGTGGCCCCAAACGTCAGCTATTCTTACTGTAAAACAACATTTGCCTCCTTATATTACATAGTAGTTTAGGTGGGTGGTGCTAATACATAAATCAAAGATATTCTGTTATCTGTTCAGGAAAGTTTCTTAAGAGTATACTTTCCTATTAGTCCTGGCTTCAGCTTTCATCATCCTCACGATAACAGAATGAGGGTGGGAACATTCTAGTGCTTATCACTGTAGCCCTAGTACCCAGAAAGGGCCTGGGGCTTCCTTTGGTGGCTCTCGGACTAAAGGAGGAGCTCTGGGAGAGCCAGGAGCATCAATGGCTTCTCTAGACACTGATTCCCAGGACTCTGCCCTTTCAACTTCTCAATGAGACATTAGGGTGCATGCGTGTGCGTGTGTGTATGGCGGAGTGATGTTGCTAAGAGATTCATCTCTATAAATGCATAATAAGATTCAGTGGGAGAATTTTTCTTATCTGTTTGAAATAACAACAACAACAAAACTGTTCTCTGGGAGCAAGTACAACAGTCAAGAGCATCCTTTATAAGCAATGCCATCAGAACCATGGATGACCTGCATTACACTTGACATTTGGGGTGTTTGTGCATCCATTTTCCTCAGCTGCAGTTTTTAAAAAAACTGCTTGTCACTTCATCTTTGCAATTTAGAAAAAAGCTACAAAAATAGCTCATTAGCTGGAATACTGTCAAAACACAGATTTGAGAAAGGTGATGAAAGGAAATGTAAATATCTTTCAATGATCATTTCAGCATCCTTCCAGGGAGCAGAGTTTGAATTCCTTGATCTTAGTAGAGCTTTCGACCCAAATAATCTTGCAGAGGGGCGGAGGGCAATGTGGGAACACGGGAAAGCGTGGTAGGTTGAATAATGGCCCCCCAAGATGCCCAGGTCTTAACCTCCAGAATCTGTGAATATGTGACCTTATATGGTAAAAGGAACTTTGCAAATGAGATTCAATTAAGGATCTTGAGATGGGGAGAGTATCATGGATTATCCAGGTGGGCCCAATTATAAGGATTCATATATCTTTATAAGGCTCCAAATAAGGACAAAGGTCCTTTTAAGAGGGATGCAGGAAGAATTAGAGAGAAGGTGATGTAGTAACAGAAGCAGAGGGGCAGAGAGAAAGCGACAAGCAGATGCTATGCTACTGGCTGTGAAGGTGGAGGAAGGGGACCTCTTTGAAGCTGGAAAGAGCAGAGAGATGGATTCTTCCGTGGAACCCCAGAAGGAACCAGCCTGCCGACTTTAGCTCAGTGAGACTGATTTTGGACTGCTGGCCTCCAGAGCTGTAGGAGAATAAATTTGTGTTGCCTTGAACCACTCTGTCTGTGGTCATCTGTTACAGCCATCATAGGAAACTAGCACAGGGAGAGAGGCATTCTAGGGGGTCCTGGGTATTCAACAAACCCTCTGATGTCAGAGATCCCCTGCCCCCTCCAGTTTCACAAAGGAAACCAGCTCTCAATAAAGGTTACTTTCTCCTGATAGAAAGATCAGGCCTTCAGCGGTGACCTTTGGTCAGGTCCCAGGCACAAAGCCGAGGCGGGCGGGAGGTTATAAAAGCTGATTTCTTTCTGAGTTAGAGCTCATTAAAAGCTAATCAGGAAGAAACAGCCATTGGGCCTCTCCTCCAGCTCTTAGATAACAGCCAACAGTTACAGAAGCTTTGTCACAGGCCACGTGCTAAGATCTCAACACCCATTAACTCACATACTCCTTACCACACCCTACCAGTAATCCCATGTTACAGCTGAGGAAACTGAGGCAGAGAGAGGCAAGCACAGCCCGAGGGATTATAACACACCACCAGTGCCCTTGACCTAACCACCTACTTGGAACGTGGGGACATTTTTCTCCCTCTTGAGCTCAAGGTTACTGCAATACCCTATAGTTTCCTTCCCCAACCCTCTTCTAGCTGCCCACTTAACACAAGTTAATTACTTTCCTTATCTACACCTCCCCTGTGGCTCTCAGAGATGCCTGGGAAAGGGGACCTGTTACTTTAAGCTAAGCTTTGGGTTTCATCCCCTCACCCCAACTGCTTGTGCACAAGCCGGAGCCAGGTGCGGCCCCGCCCCCAGCTCGAGCGGCCTTGAACAGTGGCTAAACTTCCTCACACGCCAGTTTCCTCCACTGCGAAATGGGGATCCACAGCTTTCCAAGGTTGTTGGCAGGATTCAGAGATGACGCTTGTGAAATGTGGGGCAGAGCGCTCCGCACCCTGTAAGAGCACAGCAAACACATGTCCCCTCCCCTCCCCCGGACCCGGAAAATGGCACTTTAAAAACAATTAACACACCGTATGAACACCAGTATCATTCCTTAAAAATCGGCTGGGAACCGGAGTCCCAGGCACACAGCCTAGGGAGCCCAGACCTCCAGGAGAGCCGGACTGCTCAGCACTGGGGTCGAGCCCTGCTTGGGGCCATGGGCCACGGGGAAGGGAAGCCTACCCTTCCACATTTCACAAAGGCCAAGGACCTTTCTTTAAATAGAAGCAGGAAGGGATGTGGGCAAAGGATTTGAGCAGTTAACAGAAGAATAGGAACTTTAATCACCCCTCCTGGAAGGAAAAACGATTGTTAATAATGTGGAGCCCTTTGTGGACCACTCCTTATTCCACTGGACCCAAGTATGGTAAAATTTCACCTGGCCACTAAAGCAGGAATTAATCACCTTTCCGCGTTTCTAGCTGAGCCGTGGCTGTTCGAATGGATTTTCAGCAAAGAGGGCCCGGCTGTTTTCCTCTTCCACATGGGTGCCTAACCGGTCACCCCCTCGGTTGCCTCCGAGAAGGTGGAAGCTGAAGCTGCACTCTGGATGCCAGACCTTCTCTATCCAGTGAATTTTTTTCTCTTTTTTAAAATTAAAAAGTGAAATTCACATAACATAACAATTAACCATTTTCAAATGCCCGGTTCAGTGGTGTCGAGCACACTCACAACGTTGTGCAACCACCACTTCAATCTGCTTCCAAAACATTCTCATCACCCCCAAAGGAAAAGCCATACTCATTCAGCAGTTGCTCTCCACTCCTCCTTACCCCCAGTCCTTGGCAACCAACAACCTGCATTCTGTCTCCCTGGATTTACCTATTCTGGATATTTTCTGTAAATGGACTCATACGTACAAAAGATGCCCTAGTGCGTCTGGCTTCTTTCACTAGTATAGTGTTTCAGAGGTTCATCCATCTTGTAGCATGTACTTACTTCCTTTTTATGGCTGAATAATATTCCACTGTAGCCAGCCTGGTGGTCTAGTGGTTAAGATCCAGTGCTCTCAGCACAGCTGGAGTTTGTTTCCCAGTCAGGAACACCACCACCCATCTGTCGGTTGTCATACTGTCGCAGCTGCGTGTTGCTGAGACACTGAAAGTTCTGCCACTGAGATTTCAAATACCAGCAGGATCACCCATGGTGGACAGGTTTCAGCAAAGCTTCCCAACTAGATAGCCTAGGAAGAAGGGCCTGGCCACCCACTTCCAAAAAAATCGGTCATGAAAACCCTATGAATAGCAGTGAAGCACGTCTGATACAGCACCAGAAAGTGAGAGGATGGCACAAAAAGATGGGGCAGGGTGCTGCTCTGCTGGATATGGGGTCCGTAGGAGTCAGAATTGACTTAACGGCACCATCAACAAAAAATATTCCACTGCATGTATGCACCACACTTTGTTTGTTTATTTATCAGTTGACGGACATTCGTGTTTTTTCCACCACTTAGCTATTGCAAATAATACTGCTTTGAATATGTGTGTGCATATATATATTTGTTTGAGTATCTATTTTCAATTCTTTTGGGTATGTCCACAAAAGATGACACGAGTCATATTAAAAGAGAGCTGGAGCAGCCATTTCAGAGGAATTGCCTTGCATGTTTTGTTTTCTTTATCTTCCAAACCGGACCAGACTGCCAACATTCCAAGAAGTCAGTAAGGACAAGAAGATCCTGTTTGTAAGAGCTGATGAAACTGGACTTTGCTGATGATCAAATCACTGCCCCATCAATGAAGTCCGAGTCTAGCCTTTGGCCTGATGACCGCATCTCAAGCCCATCTGTGAAGCACAAACCTAGCCTCACCTCATCCAGCACCAATGAACTCTTCCTTAATACAACTCACCTCATCTTCCTCCCTTTTTCCCATAAAAACCCTCAGCCCCTCTCCTGTAATCGGAATACTATTTGGGTTTCTACCCTAATCTGTGCTCCCCGAATTGCAGTTTTTTGATCCCAATAAATGCTTTGCCTCTTAAACTGGTCTCTGTTTTTGCCGGAGGACAGTATCTAGGAGCGGAATTGCTGGAACATATGGTAATTCTATGTTTACGTTTTTTGAGGAACTGCCAAATTGTCTTGCACAGCAGCTGCACCATTTCATATTTCTACCAGCAGTTCACAAGAATCCCAATTGCTCCACATCTTTGCCAACACTTGCCATTTTCTTTGCTTTTCTTTCTTTTTTTGTGTGTGAATACAGCTATCCTAGTGGGTGTGAAGTAGTACCCCACCATTAACCTGTGAAACCTTCGCTCATCCTCTGTGCCCAGTTTTCATGTCACCACTGGTCTGAAACTTCCCTGACTTTACAGCCTTATCCCTCAGGATTAACTGCCCGGCTCTGCACCCTGCAGCTCCATGGTGGTGCCCCAGCAATGCCAGCGTCTCCCTGGGAGGCTGCAGACTTCTCTGGGGCAGGACTGCATCATATCCGTTTTTGTATCTCTGGGGCTTAGCACAATGCCGGGCACCCAGTGAGCACCCAAAAAACATCATCAAGTGCCAGCCTCTGAGCTGAGATGTCCACATTATCAGTTCACTGGCTGAGAGGCAAATGTGGCTTCTTTGCGTTCAGTTGGGACCACAAAGAAGGAGGACGGTCTGAGCACGACCCTAAGTCTGAAAGTTCCAACTTTACAGCTTTTATTCATCTATTTGACCACTGCTTGTATACTGCTGCCTAAGCTGCTGACACACCTTTAAAGACGATGATAAACCTAAGCTTCCAGGTATGGAGACTGGATGGTTTCAGGTATGACAAGAGGCCACTGGAAGATACAGCTGGACAATAAATCCCATATGGCCTTTGGCCTTTGGCCTTTGGCCAGGACACTATGAGTTACGTGATTTTTTTCTGGCTGGCCTTGTCCAGCCCCAGGGAGCAGACCTGGGAACTGCCTTTGGGCTTTGATCTCTGAGCATGAAACTGTCATTTTATCCCATACTCATATTCACATTCTCTCTCTCTCTCCCCCTCTGTTTCCTCCCGGCAAAGGCAAATGTTAATGGTTGCAGGGAGGGGAGTACAAAGATAGCCGACCAGGAGAAGAGAAGAGTAGATTCAACAAGAGCATATTTATGTATTTGCTGAGCTCTCAGGCCCCGGAAATAACCTCGGGAATATTTGAGGGACTAACCCAAACAATTCTCAGCCAGTGGGATATCCCGGAGAGGGTGTTGCTGGAAAGCCGACAAACTGGGCTGCTCCCCACTCTCCAACTGGGTCGGTCACCTTCTACAAGTCACCTAACCACGCCCAGGCCTCAGTATTCCCATCTGTAAAACAGGGATAGATTTCCGTCTACCAACTATACAAGGGAGTGAGAAGACCCAACTAGGATAAGCGCTCCTTGGGAATGTCATTAAGCCGCCAGAAGCGGGGTAGCGGGTGGAGCGGCGCCCAGAGAAATCTCTCACTTAATTTCCCTCCTTTACTTGCAACTTTTTGCTCACTTCCCAGGTCACAGACGAACAGTTTTGGGGGCTCTAGTAGGGGATGCTGGCGAGGGGGTGGGAGTGGGAGGCCGAGGAGGGCGCAGGGGAGGCCTGGAGAGGCTGAGCGCGGTCAGACGGAGGGCACCGACTCCAGCGCCCCCCGGCCGATCAGTCAGGAAGCCCGGGCCGGGCGCCCCGCACACCCCGACCCCCGGGGGCAGCGGGAGGCGCGGGGCCCTACCTTGCCGTACTTCTTCAGCTTCTGCCGGTACCTCCTCTTGGGCTTCTCGCCGGGCGCCGGCTCCTCCAGCGGCTCGTAGCGCTCGGGGAGCACGGCCAGGTGCACCCGCCGCGCGCTCCGGGCCCCCGGGCGCCGCGCGCTCGCCTCGCTCTCCGCCGCCTCGTCCCCGCACTCCAGGTGCTCCAGGATGGCGACCACCTCCTCGTCCCCCTCCGTCCGCCCTCGCCCCCGGGGCCCGCGGAGCGGGAGGCCGCTCGCCGCCTTGCTTCGGAGCCTGGCTCCCACCGCCATGATGCTGCGGCCCCTCCGCCGAAGGTCGGTGCGCGAAGACTCCAACCTTTGCTCCCCGCCTGCGCCTTCACCCCCGCCGCCCGCCCCAGCCCGGACGGGGCGGGAGACTCGGGGTCGCAGCGCCCCCTGGCCGTGGGGCCCGGGATTGCGACCGCTCCACCCGGGCCCTGGCCTCGGGGCGAGGAGCGCTCAGCCTCACCTGTCCGGGTACCACCTGTTGGACAGCGGCGTGAGGGATACACGGAAAGCTCAAAGCACAAAGAACGTAGAAAGTAAGTTCGACCGCACTTGCAGCGAAACAAATGAACCCTGAATAATGAGACTTCATTTGCCCACATTCAAACTGGCAGAGATGATGATCATGATGATGATGATAAAGATTATACTCAGTGCTGGTGAGGAAATGGCAAGACGATCATGTCATATCAATTGTATCATGTCACACTGTATTATCAATACAATATTCATGGGATGCAAACGGGAAGGCAATCAGAAAATATTGATCAAGAGTTCTGAAAAAAGACTATACTTTTTTTTTTTTTGAGAAAGATCAGCCCTGAGCTAACATCTGCTGCCAATCCTCCTCTTTTTGCTGAGGAAGACTGGCCCTGAGCTAACATCCGTGCCCATCTTCCTCTGCTTTATATGTGGGACGCCTACCACAGCATGGCTTGCCAAGTGGCGCCATGTCCGCAGCCGGGATCCAGGCCGGCAAACCCCGGGCCACTGAAGCAGAACGTGTGCACTTAACCACTGCACCACCAGGCCAGCTCCACGACTACACTTTTCTGTAGGGATCTATGATAAGAAAATATTCGGAAACGCAAAGCAGCGTGTGCACGGTGTCAGTCACAGTCAGACATCAGTGAAAAAGTGGAGCAAATCAACAGGAATGGGCAAGCTAAGTTCTGGCGCCAGTATATGACATTATGTGATGTAATCATTAAAATCATGTTCAAGAATATCACTCTGGTAGATTTGCATTCTCAGTGTGCTGTGAATCTCAACCTGTTCAGGATGGCTTATTTTCTAATGTGGGTAAATGTCTCTTAATTCTTGGAAACTTAGAGTTAAGTATAAAATAGTACGAGTTATTAATTTCATTAATATTTTATTATTAAAATGTGTGATAACTTTAAGAATGATTTGAATATATTGCTATAAGCACATAAAATATTTGTAATTTATATTTATTATTTACAATTTTATAATATTTGTAAAATATTTACATTTATAATTAGAATATAAAAATTAGTTTAATGATTCCAACTTAAAATGTATAATCAAGTAATTGATTTAGAATTTTAAATTCAAAGGAATAAAAAAAATAAGCTTAATTTACTGTATTTATAAGAATTACATAGTCTTGTACATAGTTGAAGTACTTGAAAAGAACATCAAACATACTAAATTTATAAAAGTCATTGAAAATGTTTAAGATAATTAAATTAAGTGAATGGTAAAAGCCCCCTTATGGTGATTGTTAAATTTTATTAGGTTTGTAAATAAAATAAAATAATATTCGAGTTGGGGTCAGCCCCCGTGGCCCAGTGGTTAAGTTCACACACGCTCCACTTCAGTGGCCCAGAGTTTCCCTGGTTCGGATCCTGGGTGCGGACATGGCACTGCTCATCAGGCCGTGCTGAGGTGACATCCCGCATAGCACAGCCAGAGGGACCTACAGCTGGAATATATGACCATGTACTGGGGGGGTTTGGGGAGAAGAAGGGAAGGAAAAGAAAAAAAAAGATGGGCAACCGATGTTAGCTCAGGTGCCAATCTTTAAAAAAATGTATGCAAGTTGAATTTACAAGGTTAAGGGAAATTAGATTCATGGATTTGTAACTTTTCTAATGTAACTATTAATTTATAAACAAAAAGAGACCCTAACAGACCCTTTTCTGTGTATAAAACTGACTTGAGAACCCTAGACCACGTACAAATGGAGACAAAGTTGAAACGCCCATGGGATCTAAATGCAGTTTTGCCCATACAAAATATTATTCAAATATCACAACATCTCTTAGACATTGCGCATTGGAAAGAGGGTGGAAAGGATGCTGCGTGCCAATCCACGGGAATCTTTCCGTACTGGTCAGAATAAGGAACCTGCCTTTCAAGGGGCAAAAACATTGGAGAGCTAAGATTCATAGAAAGACCTCATCAGTTATTGAGTAAAAAAAAGTTTAGAGACCTCAGAGTCTTAAGAATAATTGCTTATTTGGAATAACTTGCATAGAAACAGTTACAGATATTTAAGTGAAAACAGTTTCCATTTGTAAACATAGAAAGACTTTATAGTTTAATCTTTGGTTTTGTAATAAACGTCTGAATTTGGAAAGAAGGAAAAAAAGGAAGTGGGGAGGAGATCTGTATGGACTTGAAGTTTTCTGAATTAAAGTTGTTTAAAACTATTAGTTTATTTTTATAGACTGGCTTAGGCTCAAGAAGAAGTGTATCTCTGGAGCTGATAAGGACTGGTTATAAACAACGGAACAGATACAACAGGTTTCACTTTCCAAAGATTGCAACTCAAAGTGAGCGGGGAGCAGTTTTGCACCCCAGCTAAGTCTTGGATTTTGAGCAGCCCAAAAAAGGGAAGATGGTCATCCCCACCCCTTCTTAGGTTAAAAAATTTATTTTTTTAAAAGATTATTTTTAATTTGAGTCCTTCTATAGTAAATATCTTTTAGTTCAAAAGGTGATAAAACAGACGGCATATAGAAAGGAGAAATGTAACATCTGACTTAACATTTTAAGTATTTTCTTAAGGTGGTAATCCCATACATGCAGATCCCGTTGAAGGCAAAATTGGGAATTTCAGGTGAAGGACATTTTCATTTCTCTTAAGGGGTTGGATTTCTGCACCAAACTAAAGAGCACAGATTTGAGGTAAATACAATGTAAACATGAGTTACAGTTAAGGGATGTTACAACTAAAATTTGCTACAATCGTTAAAACTGGGGTCTTCCATAAATTGTTTCTCTTGAAATATGAAGAAGTGTTAAAAGTTTTGTTTTCTCTTTCCGGGAGAGAGCCAGCCTTCTCCTGTCTTGTGGCTACCGTGAGGGGCTGATCTTTGAGCTCGTCAGCGTTTGGACTGGGAGGGGATGGGGGCTCATTGTCAGCGTTTGGGCTCACCTCTGACTTCAACTCCAGCAGGGCCCTGGCATCCACCACTGTGCGAACGATCGAGAAAGCCCACGTGCTGTCTGCTTTCTGCTGCTCCTCCTTTGCGCTTTCTCAGCACGATTCTGGGGCTGAGGGGGCAATTGCAGGGCTGCATGATTTGCTCTTTTTTTATCTAGGGTTCTTTCAGATTCCAGCCTAGGCCGCCAGCCCGCGCTGTAACTGAAAGCTTGGCTCTTTCTCCTTATCCCGGAGGAGTTGCCCCTCAGTGCCAGGCAGGGCCCCTCCTCTGCCCGCCCTCCGGCTCAGACTTGTCCAGCAGCCGGAGCCAGCTGCTCATCCATGAGATGCTTGTCCCTCTGGAATCTCGTTCACAGGCTCCCCTGCATCCACCACTCCTTGATACCACCATAGAATATGATTTTTATTTGTATGTTACCACCAGAGCGAGAGCCTCTTTGATAATTCTATATCAGTAGTCTCCTGTGGAGAAAGCTCTAAGGCGTAACATCTAACATTCAAAATAATTCTTCAACAGTATAATGGAATTATATCTTATTGGGTTGTATTTATCCAAAAACCACAGAAGATTTGGAAAACGACTGAGCTATTTGCACTTAATAATAAGATAATGGGAAAATATATGTGTAGAGAATTAAGCTCAGAATATGACCTTATGAGTTAAAAGAATATTTTTGACAAAACCTAGAAAACCCCCATTGGTATGTATTCTCCCTTGCCAACGGTATGTCATTCTAATATACATATACACATATATATTCTAATATGCATAGATATTCTAATATACATATATATTCATGAATATGTATATACATATACATGTGTACATATATATTCTAATGTATATATGTGTATGTGTGTATATATATATATGATTTTCTTCCTGGAGGTAGATTAAGAAATCTTAACAACCGATACTGTATTTAGAAAACAGAAACATGGAAAATTGTCTTGGCTCATATATACGGTGAAAACTAAATAAATTATTATTATAATTTAGACCTGCAGTTTGATATGACAACACTTAGCATGCACGATATATTGATTGGAAGGGAACACTATCATGCATGACAGAGAAAAGAAAAACTTGAAGCTGGCAGGCAGGTGGAGAAAGAAGGTAATTGAAAATCTCATATTAGGACAGGATTTAGTACAATGAAAATTGGAAACATGAAACTGTAGATTATAAATATATTAGTAGAAATTGAATAGTAGAAGTCAGAATGGGTTTGTCCAGAACACACATATATAAATCTCACACACGTAACTGGAATGAGTCATGGCAGGTGAGCCAGACAGTGACTAGGTGAAATTCCTGCTCAGTCCTTTGAAGACTGAACTGTGGAGGTATTTCAATTTCTCTTCATGATGTCAACTCATAAAACCAAGGTACCTTTTGCAGGGGCTGTAGAGGACGCCAGAAGTAGAAAGTAGAAGCTAAAATCTTAAGAACTCAGAACTGTCCAATGCTGACCCTTCCAGACTGAAAATGAACTGAAATATGTGGATGGAACTTCCATAACCCGCAGAGTGGGAGTTATTTCAGAGTTCTCTGGACCAAAGTAATTTTACTCTATATCCCATGGTGCTAAGGACAAAGGCAAGTACAAAAGAAAATGTGAATTTCATTTAGCAGTTTTATGGTTAGTATTAAGACTGGTGTCACAATTTTGAATCTATTTCTTTTATTGGCCAATAAATAAGTAATCATGTTAGCTTTGCTATAAATCAAGAGCTTCAGAGTGACAGTTATATGAGTCATTTATTATAAAAGGAGGTATAATTATAGTTTGGATATAGGGTTAAGAATTTAAATATTATGGTTGTGAAGAAACATTAGGACTAAATTGAAAATGGCTATGAACTTATTATATATGTTTAGGGCTAGGGCTAGGTATATTTTTATTTTTATATGTTTATTATATTTATCATATGTAATATATATTTATATTTCCATCTCTGTCCACTGCCTACAATTCAGGTCATTCCAGTGGCACAAAGTCAGAGAAACCCCCCTAGCGTTCACAGTTGGTCTCTAATATCAATCTCCACTGGAAGGAATTGGGGCTTAGAAAAGTGGCTGGTTGCATGTCTGGGACACAACAGGCATTAAGATGGCACTGGGATATCTTGTTACCAGAAAGCAAAGACACTTTGAAAAATTTGTGCCTTTTTGTCGAAACGCTACATGGCTTTTTGTAGCGTTAAAGGATTCCTTTGGCTAAATTGTGACATTTTGATCACCAAAAAAGAACAAATGACTACAAAAGAATTGAAACCAATTGAGTCAATGAAAAGGCATTGGTTCATAAGGTATTCTAAGAGCAAAAAGTATATGGTATAAAAAGAATATGGCTATGAAAGACTGTTCTTTTTACATATCATTTTAATATCTCTGTTTTTTGGCCTTGCTAGACTTGCACAGCATGAAAAGAACGCAGAATTCCATCAGTTTCAAGAAAATTTATGAAAGCATTACATTTGGACGGGAGAGAGCCAATGGGGTGGAAGTAGGTGACTTTGTAGCCAGATGGAAAGACATTTAAATAACCTAAGCAAATTAAAAAAGTGCAAAATCCAACTGAAGTGGTGAGGGACCTTCGCCTCTAATCCATTTGTAGGCAGAAGAAATGAGACACGTTATTAGTTAAATCTAGGGAACGTGAGCCGTTTACTTTCCCAGTGCAATGAGGTGTCTTGTGCAGGTGGGACGCAAACACTGCATCCTGGACAGGGGTTCGCTCTGCCCTCTAGTGGTTCCATCTGGTAATAACTGGAACTAACCATTTCAATGTGTCAAAAACTTGAAAAGAAATGGCGTGGCATTTCTGTGCTTTTGGCTGGGATTATATCCATTTAATCTGGTAGCAGGGACTCTCTCACACCGACCAGAACCTTTGCTTGACAAATGCATTGTTACTTAAATGCAGCTCAATAGATGAAACTTTTCTAAAATTGGGCCCACAAAGAAAAATGTGAAAGCGGTTGTTATTGATAAAAATGTGAGAAAGCACTAGCAGCACAGCAAGCTGGGATTCCAGAAGCCGGAGTGCATAACCTGGCTGGGCCAGACTGTGGACGAAATGACTTGCAACATCTTTGAATGCAGTTTCCTCATCAGAGATATGAGGACGTGAATGAAATGACTTCTCAGGCCACATCTGTCTCTGATATTCTGCAAACACCAAGTCTCTAAGAGTTGAAAAATCTGAACCAATTTCTGAGTCTGGATTCATGTCTGTTTCTTTTTTTTAAGCTGCAAGAAAACAAATATTTAATCTCTGGATTGGAGAAGACTTTTTATGAGTAAGAGTAATGAAAGAAATTATAAAGGAAAGACGAATAACTCAGAAGAGAGCACTAAGCGAAGTAAAAGAGAGTGTTGGACACAAATAAGACAAATATTATAACAGCAAACTTTTATTGTGTTCAGATAGCTAACATTTACTGGGGGCATGCGAAGTGCCAGTCATATTCTAAGGGCTCCATGTGATTCCATTTCATGGATTCATTTCTTTCCATACATTCCTTTCCATCCTAACAAACAGGATCATACTTTTAAAAGAAGAAGGTTAAAGAAAACATTACTGCTTAAGTTTTAGATCCCATTTTGTACTTAACATCTGAAGCCAAAAGGCTTGGGTTAGCCCAGCCTTTCCAGCCTCTTGACAAACAGCCTAGAAAAAAAAAAAATTACATCTGCTGTATGCCTATTTTGAAGCCATCTACTTTTCGAATAATAATAATACAAAGAATGCCTTTTTCATTTGATGGGGAGAAGGGTTGCAAGAAAGCCGGAGGGAAAGTGAAAAAGAGGGACTGTCTTTTTAGAGAGAGAACAGAGACCATATTGATGCTAGTGAAATCAAAATGCCATCAGGGCAGAATCTCCAGCATTGTGTTGTTATGGAACCCAAACACAGTAGGGCCAATACCAGCTGCACAGTAGGGCCAATAACTGAAATGTCAGGCTTGTGGCAAGGAAAGAGGATTTATTATTACTGAAAGACAGCCAGATGAGGAGATGGGAGTTAGAACTCAGATCCACCTCCTTGAAGAGAAAAAGGTAGGGGTTTTCATCTGGGGTGTTAGGTAGGGGAGGGGAGCGTGTGCTGGGGTTTTACGTAGGGGATGGGGGGCGTGTGGCCTTGCTGGTTGGCACCTTCCCACCAGCCTGTGTTTGGCCTTGAAGACGAATTTCTTTTCCCTTGACGGTCTGGACTTTTCTGGTTAGTTTTCATCTTAAGCCTGCCTTTGGCTTTGTCAGGCTCAATCTTGACATCTGGACCTTGACTTCTCGGGAAAGACAGCTCACTTATATACTAAAGAGGGACAGGACCTGGGTAGTTTTAAACAAGTTGATTATGCTGAATATGCACAGCTGCCCTTAGTAAAGCTTCTCTCAGAGTTTTTGTTCTCTTCTTCTAGCCCAGGAAAGATTTAACTTCTTCGTGCTCAATTTCAGTGTTTTCTAGTACTTGTCAATATTCTTTCCCCAAATCAGTCCACTCTGAAGACAAAAGGAGATGTTAAGATGCAAAGTTACCCAAAAGTATACAAATTTGGAATCACTTACCTTGAAAGGAGAACATGGGAAGGGGCCCACTAAATGGAGCTGCAGGCACTGAAACATATGTGTATATATATATGTATATGATTTTACATCATATACACACATACATATGATTTTAGAAAACAATACTCATTCTTCAGAATATATGTCTCCCTAAAGTGAGGACATGCCTCCTATGAGCTGGGATTAGTCTGCCCTTTGCTGTTGTTGCTGTTATCTTTCTTAATCGTGGTAAAATATACCTATATAATTAGCCATCTTAATCATTTATAAGTGTACAGCTCAGTACATTCACATTGCTGTGCAACCAGTCTCCAGAACTCTTTTCATCTTAGAAAACTGAAACTGTATACCCATTAAACAATGACTCTCCATTTCCCCTTCCCTCAGCCCTTGGCAACCGCCATTTTACTCTCTGTCTCTATGAAATGGACTACCAGCTACATCACGTAAGTGGAATCATACAGTATTTTTCTTTTTGTGACCGGCTTATTTCACTTAACATAATATCCTTCAAGGTTCATCCATTTTTGTAGCATGTGTTACAACTTCCTTCCTTTTCAAGGCTGAATAATATTCCAATGTATGCATATACAAAATTTTGTTTATCCATTTGTCTGTCAGTGAACGCTTGGGTTGCCTCCACCTTTGGCTGTTGTGAATTAGGCTGCTATGAACACAGGTGTGCAAGTATCTGAGTCCCTGCTTTCAGTTCTTTTGAGTATATACCTAGGAGTGGAATTGCTGGATCATATGGCAATTCTATTTTTCTTCCCTTTTATTCAGCTTTATTCAGGTATAACTGACAAACAAAATTGTAACATATTTAAAGGGTACAAAGTTATATGATATACGTATATGTTCTGTTTTTATGAGTTTGACTTTTTTTTTTAGATTTCCCATATAAGCGATACTATGCTATAAAGGATCCCAAGCTGCTGATGCTCTTCGGAGCTCTCTGACTCAGAGACTCCACCACGCTGCTGAGAGCCATGCCCGAGACACAGACACTTCCTCTCCCGATTCCTCTCCTCTGGAGTTTCCTTGTCCTTTTCTCCTTCGTGGCGGAGGCCCCATGATGCTGTCTCTGGAAGGGCTCCTGCTGTGAGGGACTTCCCCCCTGTGCTGCTCCCTGTCCAAATGACGCCCACTGTCTGCCACTGCCGTCTTGCGGTCATGCTGTTTCCTTGATCAGTCCCCAGTCCTCACACTCACTACAATTATACAGAGAATTTCCCTAGAAATAGACTGGAGGATATATAGCAAAACATTAACAGTAGTTTCTGGATGGCAAGATGTTTATTTTTTTTCTTTTGGCTTACCTATATTTTCTTTTTTTAAAAATTGAGATATAATTGACATATATTAGTTTCAGATGTACAATATGATTCGATATATGTGTACACTGTGAAATGATCAACACAATAAGTCTAGTTAACATCCATCACCACACAGTTACCAATTTGTTTCCTTGTAATGAGAACTTTAAGATCTACTCCCTTAGCAATGTTCAAATATACAATATTTAATACAGTCACCATGCTGTACATTACATCCCAAGGACTTACTTATAACTGGGAAGTTTGTACCTTTGACCACTTTCACCCATTTTGCCCACCTTGCATTCCCCTGCCCCTAGCAACCACCAGTCTGTCTCTGTATCTATGTGGGTTTTTTTAGATTTCACATATAAGCGAGATCATAAGCAGTATTTGTCTTTCTCTGACTTATTTCACTTAGCATAATGCCCCCAAGGTCTATCCATTTGTCGTGAATATCAGGATTTCCTCCTTTTTTATAGCTGAATAATATTCCATTATTCATACACACACACACACACACACACACACACACATAAATATATACACACCACATTTTCTTTATCCATCCATCCATCAGTGGACACTTAGGTTGTTTCCATGTCTTGGCTATTGTACATAATGATGCAAAGAACATGAGGGTGTAGATGTCTTTTTGAATTAGTGTTTTTGTTTCCTTCAGATAAATACTCAGAAGAGGAATTGCTGGATCATATGGTAGTTCTATTCTTAATTTTTTGAGGAACATCCATACTGTTTTCCATAGTGGCTGTACCATTTTATATTCCCACCAAAAGTGTACAAGGGTTCCCTTTTCTCCACATCCTCACCAACACTCGTTGTCTTTTTGATAATAGTCATTCTAACAGGTGTGAGATGACATCTCATTATGGTCTTGATTTGCCTTTCCCTGTTGATTAATGATGTTGAGCACATTTTCATGTACTTGCTGGCCATCTATATGTCTTCTTTGGGAAAATATCTATTCAGATCCTCTGCTCCTTTTTTAATTGGATTGTTTGGGGGTTTTTGTTGTTGAGTTCTTTATATATTCTGGGTATTAACCCCCTATCAGATAATACAATTTGCAAATATCTTCTGCCATTCTTTATGTTGCCATTTCGTTTTGTTGATGGTTTCCTTTGCTGTGCAGAAGCTTTTTAGTTTGATGTAGTCCCACTTGTTTATTTTTGCTTTTATTGTCTTTGCTTTTGGTGTCAAATGCAAAACAAAATCATCACCAAGACCAATGTTATGGAGCTTACTGCCTATGTTTTCTTCTAGTTTTTCGGTTTCAGGTCTTAGAAGTTGGGGTACCAAATGTGGGGTTCAAACTCTTTTCTCTTCACGGAGAAGCTGGAAGTTGAGTTTCCTCTCGACTGAGGGTCACTGAGCCAGGAGTGGGGTTTATGACAAGATTGTGTCTCAGCTTCTCCCACCTGTTTCGATGTGGGTTTTCTCTCATTCATCCAAGTGTAGGAGTTGCTCAGCTAGCTTTTTGATTTCTCTCAGAGGGAATTGTTCCATACGTAGTTGCCAATTCAGTGTGTCCATGGGAGGAGGTGAATTAAG
Source organism: Equus przewalskii (assembly GCF_037783145.1). NCBI lineage: Eukaryota > Metazoa > Chordata > Mammalia > Perissodactyla > Equidae > Equus > Equus przewalskii. Next base: position 10,984,666 of record NC_091861.1, on the reverse strand, counting down.
GATCCTCCTACATTGCCATGTTGAACTGCAACCGCCTATCTATATTTTCTAAATTTTCATGGAACAGGTGTCACTTTTATGAGAAAAGGAATTATTCTTTAAACAGGATAGAGTATGAGATTATTTTTATTGCTATTCTGAATTATTTTATGACTCATGGATGGAAAAGACTCATAACTGGTTAAATGAAATACACCCAGATTCATGGATTGTCCCCATACTCGTGCTTCAGGCCCCTCCCAGTGCAGGATGGAGCTGGGAGGGATGAGGCTGGGCAAGAGGGATGTGCTTTGGGACAATGGTCTTCTTTGTGCTCTTGTATCTGGCCCTGCAAATATTTAGGGCACACTGGCCTTGTCCCCTTTGCTGTTGAAGCAGCAACAGCATGACCAGCTTTGGGAGACAGCTTATAGTAGATTCAGCATAATAAGAGCCCTTTCAATCCATGATATATGGATTCTTGGACTAAGTTTATTCCCAGTTAATCTAGACGTGGATAACAATAATCTATACAAATTACTATTAGAGTTGAAAAACTTCTTCAAAGTGGGTACAGTGATATCCAACTTCAGAATGCCTCACGTAGAATAATTTAACTACTGATGGCATAAAGGAAAAACAATCAACTGAATATAACTCAGGCTCCAGTGTTACATAATTAGCATCTTGAGAATCTGTAATGAACTCTAGTTGGCTTTGCTCATATATACAAAGACATCAGTTGGACATTATATAAAGTGTTTAAGAAAATTTGACTTCCCACAAACATTAAATTAGGTGGGGTGTTCTTTCATTTCACTTGCTTTGCTCCCCATGGCGCCATCTAAGTTAAAATATGACTTAGGTAGTAATGATCTGAGACTAGGGTGCCTCGAAAGCCAGCTTTTTTCAACTTTGTATTCCAATTTTCAAAGTAAATACCACTTTTCTTTTAAAAGTATTTCTTCTTACAAAAATAAAAGATCAAGATTGAAATGCCACTTCCACAAATTTGGTCTATATTTCAAATATTACCACCAAACCACTGAGTGAGCAGCAATGACTTAGGAAATTTCACAGAATATGTCTATTTGCAATGATCATACAGTAGAGCTTTTACTATCTAGGCAGAATTATTAATTTTTTTTTTGAGGAAGATTAGCCCTGAGCTAACTGCTGCCAATCCTCTTCTTTTTGCTGAGGAAGACTGGCCCTGAGCTAACATCCGTGCCCATCTTCCTCTACTTTATATGTGGGACGCCTACCACAGCATGGCTTGCCAAGTGGTGCCATATCCACACCCAAGATCTGAACCAGCGAACCCCAGGCCGCCGAGAAGCGGAACGTGCGCACTTAACTGCTGTGCCACCAGGCCAGCCCCTAGGCAGAATTTTTTTAAAAGACCCAAGACGACGTTTCTTACATATGATATTCCATATCTGTAAATGGTTTGGGGAACTTCTTGCCATACTACACAGTATATGCTAAGGGCCTTGACAAAAGTTGAAATACGGTACTAGCTGTAAGTTTTTTTCCAGATAATTCATCGTCATCATATATCCCCCTCCTTCACACACCTCTCGCTTTATACTCATGAAAAGGTATTGTAGTGTTCTGTCACATACACAGAAAATGCAAATGATGTTAGAGACCGGCGAGATGAATGAAAAAAATACTTATTTTTTAACCACGTTGGCTTTACAAAAAATTATAAATGCCATGTAGACAAGTTTCTACATATATGTATAATCTAATTTTTGACAATAAATAATTTAGTTAGAATATTAATTTAGAGAAAGAAAAATATTAAATTATGTATAGCGTAAAATAAAGAGAATTCATTTTTAATGTTTCCAAACCCCATGGACACCGGGTATATGATTCTCATATTTGAAAACATCTATAGTTACTTACTGTTCCTCCAAGCACCATTCATTGGACCATAAGGACATATTCTCTATTTGAGTTTCTGATCACATCTTAGCTGATAACACCCAAATATGCCTTTAGATCCAGCTTTTCACCCAGGTTACAATTTATAATCTCTGCATTCAGAGTCCATTACCTCAGCCAGCATCTAAGTTATTGCACTGAGCTGCAATCTATTGATCTCTGAAACAGAGTGGTTAAGCTTGATGATCTTTACTGTACGATTTTAGGATTTGAAGCCTGAAAACAAACATTATTTTACCTCTAAACCAGGTAGCTCACCATTCTTTGATCCTTTTACTTTTAACTTACTGTGTCTTTATGTTTAAAGTGGGTTTCTTCTAGGCAGCATATAATTGGGTCTTGATTTTTTTTTTAATTCTGACAATTGCAGTCTTTTAATTGGGGCTTTTAGGCTATTTATAATTAATGTAATTATTGATATGCTTGGGTTTAAAAGTGCCACTTCTTGTTTGTTTTCTATTTTCCCATCTGTTCTTTTGTTCCCTTTGTTTCTTCTTCTGCCTTCTTTTGGTTTATTTTTTAATTCCAATTTATCTCCTTTGTTGTTTCATTAGCTATAACTCTGTTGTGTATTTTTAGTGGTTGCTTTAACATTTATAGTATATATCTTTATCAAAATTTATCTTCAAGTGATATTATACCACTATACATATGGTATAACAACCTTGAAAAAATCTTCAGATCTTTGTGCTACATTGTCATAAGTTTTACTTCGACATGTTATAAACCCTACAATACATTGTTACTATCTTTGCTCTAAACATTGTTGTTAGTTTTGGTGCTCTTGATTCCTTTGTGAAGATGCGGGTTCCCATGTGCTATACTTTTCTGCCTGCTTAAAGGGCTTCCTTTAACATTTCCCTTTAACATTTCTTGTAGTGTTAAGTCTGCTGCTGATGAATTCTTACAGCTTTTGTACGTCTGAAAGTCTTTATTTCACCTTTGTTTTTGACAGACATTTTATCTGGGTATAGAATTCTAGTTTGACAGTTTAATTTTTTTCCAGTACGTTCTTTTGGCTCACACTGTTTCTGACAAGAAATCTGCTGTCATTCTTATCTTTGTTCCTCTTTCCGTAATATGTCTTTTTTCTGTGGCTGATCTTAAGTTTTTTTAAAAAATTGATTAAAAATATCACTGATTTTAAAGCAATTAGATTGTGATATGCCTTTTAAATTTGTTAACTGTTTGAGGTCTGTGGGTTGATGGCTTTGGCAAATTTAGAAAAATTGTGGACATTATATCTTCAAGTGTTTTTTCCTCCTCCATCTCTCCTCTTCCTCAGGGACTCTATACATACATTAGGCTGCTTGAAGTTGTCCTACAGCTCACTGACACACTGCTCATCTTTTTCAGCTGTTTTTTGTTTCATTTTGGATAGTGAACTTGAAGACACAGCAATAGAAACTATCTTCTCTTCTGCAATGTCTAATCTGCTCTAATCTGCTAATTCCATACAGTGTGTTTTTCTTCTCAGAAATTATAATTTTCATTTCTAGATGTCTGAATTGTGTTTTTTAAAAATGCCCCTCATGTCTCTATTTAACATATTTAGTATTTCCTCTAGCTTCTTGAACATATGAAATATAGTTATAACAACTGTTTTAATGTCCTTGTTTACTAATTCTATCATCTCTACCATTTCTGGGTTTCAACTGATTTTTTTTCTCCTCATTATGGTTATATTTTCCTGCATATTTGCATGCAGGAAAACTTTTGAATGGATGCTAGATATTGTGATTACCATGTTGCTGAATGCACATTTTTGTGCCTATTAATATTCCTGAACTTTGATCTGGGACATAGTTAAGTAACTTAGAAACTAAGTTATCCTTCTGGATATGGTTAAGCTTTGTTAAGCAGGACCAAAGCACTATTGAATCTAGGGCTGCTACTAAGCAAAACTACTGAGGCAAAACTTCTGAGTGTTCTACCTACTGACCCATGAATTATGAGGTTTCTCACTGTCACTGATTGGAACAGGCTCTATTTCTGTATGAGGTTTGATGTTTGTTCCAATGCTTTCAGGTGGTTCTTTTGCTGGCCTTCCGTAGTCTTCTCACATGCATGTGCTGATCTCTACAGATCTCTCGAGTTCTTGTACAGCTCTGTCCCCTCCAGACCCCTGCTGTCTTGGTCTCCCTGGTCTCTCAGCTCTGACTCCTTCAGGAGGGTATACACTGGGTTCCACTTGGGTTCCCCTTCCCTGTGCCACAGCCTGGAAATTCTCTTGGGCAGATGACTGGGTCAATTATAGGGTTCATTTCATTTGTTTTCCCTCAGGGATCACTGTCCTTCACTGACCAATGTCTGGAGAACATTTCATCAAAATGAAAACATTGTATGAATCTGGTGTTCCATATATTTTGTCTGTTTTCTTCTTGTTTTAAGCGGAAGGATAACTCTGGTACTTGTTTTCCATGGCAGATGAAAGTGGAAGTCTCGATGTGCAAACTGAAAACTTTAATCATATGCCAGGAAGCTCTCCCTGCCACCCACTCATCCTTTTTATAGTCCACATCCTATTCATGATATCTTGTTGACACATCTTTTCAAATGTCTCTCAAATATACCCCTTTACACCCTTCTCAATCCTGTGTTAACCACCTCTATCTAGGCTCTCTATTTCATACATGCTGTATTGCTAATAGCCTCTGAAAAGATCTTCCTGGTTCTAGCCTTCAATCTGCCCATGAATTTCCATTAGATATAGATTATTTTTGTTACTGCTGTTTTCCCAGAACCTAGAATCTGGGATACATTGGCACTTGACAAAGTTCTAAACTAATGAATTGCTTTTTTTTTTTTTTTTTTTTTTAGGAATATTAGCCCTGAGCTAACATCTGCTGCCAATCCTCCTCTTTTCTTGCTGAGGAAAATTAGCCCTGAACTAACATCTGTGCCCATCATCTTCTATTTTATATGTGGGACGCCTGCCACAGCATGGCTTGATAAGTTGTGTGTAGGTCCGCGCATGGGATCTAAACCGGCAAACCCTGGGCCACTGAAGCAGAGCATGCAAACTTAACTGCTGCACCACAGGGCTGGCCCCTGAATTGCTGTTCTTTTACAACCAATTTATTAGGTATTTCCTTGGCTTGAAAAGCCTCCTAATGGCTCCCCTCTAACCAGAGATCAAGTCCAAGCTGAGGCTGTAATAATCAGTGTTTTACATAATCTGCTGCTCATCAATCTATGTGAACCCTGCTGCTCTCTAGAATAAGTGCCTCATTTCTAACATGTGTCTTCCAGCCATTACTAACTTCAAGCCTTTTCTCACATGTTCCTTCCATCTGAAGGGTCTTTTCCATTCTGCCTCTTAAATTTTACCCATCCTCAAATCCCTCAAAAGGCGTTCCTTTCTCCTGTTCTCACAGAACTCACCCTTCTCTGAATTCCTATGGCATCTCTTGTCTGTGCTTGTTTGAGCACTTTCATTGTTTTCCATTTGGGTTTGTTTTTGTGGTTTTCTGTGTGTTTACATTTTGTCTTCCCAAATGGACCAAAATCTTGGAGAAGTGGGAACTATCTTTTACAATTCCTTTATATATCTTAAGACACAGTAGGTACCTCGATAGATATTTTAAAAATGAAGGCAGAGATCATCCTGATTAATTTACACATGCTGACGTAATCATTTACAGTAAACTGGCGTCTCACTCATCACGTTAGTTTTGTTGCCACATTGTGAAATGGTACTGTGGATGAAAAACACTTCACAATGAGGTCTTTTGGGTTTTAAATCAAATCCTACCTTACAGAATATTTTTGGGTCAAGATTCTGGAGTATATTTCATTGTATTATTTATCAAGTTTTTTATTTATCAAGTTAAATACTGTGTCCCCCTCTTTATAAAGTAGTTAATTTAATATTAGGGGTATTATATCAAGTAATGTTTAAACAGAAACCAAGGAAATCCTGGTATCACATAGCTGGTGAACATAAAGTGGTATTTATTTATACAAACATATTGTCAAGTTGCTCTAAATCTTAAAAAAGAAATAGTTATGTTGTCATATAAAATGCGAAAATCTAAAGTGAATTTCAAGATTTCATTTTTAGTTCATAAGAATTATTGAAGTAAAATTTCTTGCCACCAACACAGAAAAGTGAGAAATCAGCATGAGAATATGTAAAAAAACATTAGTTTCTACCTTGGAAAAGGCAAGATGTCTATTTCTTTAAAATGTTCCACTGATAGGAATTCCTATAAAAACATTCAACTTCTCTTTTCAAAAAGCGTCTTGAAGACCCACACAGCTTCACCCCCTGGCAACTAAATTTAGAACACACGAGATAAGCTCCCCATACAGAATACTTTTGTATTTGAAAACAGGTGATCCACATTCTGATAAAGAGCAAAAGACAAGTGCTTTATTATGAGAACTGTTCAAGTAAAATTTCAGTGTGCACCAGTGAAAGTGAATCAAGACTCGCATCAATTTTTTTTTGAATGAACACTAGGTTAAAAAGGGGCTACACAGTTTTTTTTTCCAAACACCATCCTTTGCTAAGGCAAAAATACACTTCATTTTAGAACAGAACTGTTACAGAAGAAAGCTACATCACAGTACAGTACAGAAGGTAAAATTCACCCTAGTCTGGAGGCCATCATGGAATGGCACATCACCTACACTTAGAGATTTCCAATGTAGGTCAGATTACAGTATTTATCACAGCTTTATTTCTCTTTAAACTGATAAAATTTGAATACCCACTTTCTATTTCTCAGGAGTGTGCAGATGGGGCCCATATGTTGATATTACAGTAATTACAACATTAAATAACATTGCACAGTCAACCTCCAAGGCTAATTCAGTATAAAATAACAAGTATTAAAATGTACCTTTACTAGTGGTTTTACATCGCATGTATCACTAATTAGGAAAGAAAAGTAGGCAAATGCCCAATTACAAAGCTGTACATTATAGGCATAATGATGTGGAATAAATACAAGAAATCTGGCAAAATATTAAAAACAAACAGGTTACGTGGGAACAAACTCAACAATCACAGAAGCATAAATCAATAATATACGTTATAAATAGTGTGTTTTGCTCAAAAGTCTCTTAAGTACTTACAGATATTACTGTGTCGAGGTGGATGAAGAGGATGGGAGGAGAATGAGGCAAATGTTCCCAATGCCAGTTAATTCCTGAGGTGGCATTATTTCTTAACTGATACATTGATCAACACTGTAAAGATGAGTTTGTGCTATGAAACAGTCCCAATATTATTCTATTTCCGCAATTTCATTGCGGTGTTCAGAAGGCAGCAAATCTAAGTGACAGTTTATATTATACTAGCCAGATGAAGTATTGAATCTTTTTAATTTTGCTGCTATGATTAGCAGTGGGCCAGAAAACACTTTAAAGTTTTAAAGAAATTGGACGTAGGTTTAACTTTTTCCCCAGTGCTTCTTAGTTAGCTCAAGGCAAAGCTATTACTATTTTCATGTACTTTATTTTAAAAACTCTAAGTGCCAACACTGTAAACATTTTGTATCTTCCCAAGGATAAGAGCAAAGAGAAGCAGGAATAATTCTATGCATTATAAAGCTGACCTATTTATCAGCTTCTGGATTAAATTTAAATATGATTTTAAAATAATTTTTAAAAGTCCATGCTACAATTGTAAAGACTATTTTTGTGCACTTTTAATTCTGGACACAATTTTCAAAATTGCATGATGGAGATAAGAATTTTAAAAACCCACCAGAATGTAAATAACAGGGAAGAACATTTTCAACTCAAAGCATCAAACGTACATTTATGTGCAGAAATCCGGACAACTATACAAGTTTTTAAGCAATCATCTGTTTTATTATACAACTCTATGAACAGAAAATGAACAGAAGTACACAATATACTTACCTGTACATGTGAACCTACTTTTTTAGCTACAGATATTTCTTATAGTTCATACTGACTTCAATTTTACAGTTCATAACTATGTATAACCTTATTGCATTAAGGGCGAATTCTACATGGGGAGATTGACAGGCCAATCACATTAGGCATTACCAGTACATTCAAAAACTGTACCTCAGATATGGATGTATCTTCCCTGATCCTGTAAATTTGAGTTTCCTTACAGCTTAAGCTCATTTGCTATTTTAGATGCAATGTTCTTAAAGGCAATAGATGTCCCAGATATTCGCTTGAAGCGGACCCCATTAAGTGACAGCCGGGGCAGCTTGCAGACTTCCATCTCCCACTGCACGAGGCTATCCTGTCTAGCATCTCCATGGACACAGAAAAGCAAAAACCTTTCCTTTTGTTCATAATCACAGTTATTGGCATCTAACACTTTGCGGATTTCTCTCATCATGTCATTGGGGTCCATTGAGCTAGTGGTCTTCATGCTCCATGTGAATCGCAGAGACCGTGGCTTGGAGTCTTTACCCTCTTCCTTGTCTCTTTCTTTTGGTTCCCCTGATGTACTTCTGGAGGAAGAGGGCACAGGGAAAGGACGAAAACAAAAATCCCATTCAGCAAAGAAATCAAGACACACATGAAGTCTAAGTGGTCATAATTCAGTGCCTACTAACACTATCCAATTTGCAGACTGCCTTCAGGTAGACACAAAGATTTATGCCATCTTGCTGTTACAAAAACAGACCGCAGGAGCCATCTGTCTTGACTTTTTTTTAATACCTTCAATCTAAAATAGCATATTTCCTTAAATATATTTGTGGGAAATGAGTTTGTAGCTGGAAGTGAAGAACTTAATACTTTTCAGTTCTTTCCATATTTCTCTGTGTGAGTTTGCAAAAGCAGATTCTCCACCTTCTGTACATTTACACAGAGATCACCAGCAGTCTGCTTATGAATACACATTTTTGAAATATAGAGAAAATGTTCCTTGTCTCTACCTGCTTTGGGTAGAAGGACTGAGAACAAGGACAGTGGTAACGGCTCCAGGGGGATTTTAGCCCTGACACTGCTGAGCAAGAACGCTGTCCTGCAATGAGGTGAGCTGTCAGGTCACAGCACCGCGGGAGCGTAGACATCGGTCCTCTAACGGTCTCAACATTTTGCTAAAAACACCCTTAAAATAGTCTGCAGGCTCCACACGACCTACACTCCCACTCCTACCCCAGCCTCTCCTCTCCTGTTATCTTCCTCCTTGCACACTTCTCTCAGGACACACTGGCCTCCATACTATTCCTTGAACATACGGGGCATTTTCTTGCCTGAAGGGTTTTGCACACGCTGGTCCCTCTGCCAGGAATGCTTTTCCCTCAGAGAGCTGCATGACTAACTCCCTTAATTCTTTCAAATCTCTGCTCCTTTCTTCATGAGGTCCGCCCTGACCACCCTACTGCACCCCGACTCCTACCCTGGCCTGGCCAACCCGCTTCCCCTGATCTATTCGTTCCGCCACAGCACGTATCACATTCTAATGTACTAGTGAACACATTTATTTATTCTTTATTGTCTGACTCTACCATTAGATTGTAAATTCCAGGAGGATGAGGATTACTGTCTGTTCTGTTCACTGACCCATCTCAGGTCTCTAGAACTGTGCTGGGCACACAGTAGATGATTAACACATGTTTGTTAAATGAAAGCAACTCAACTGAATTTTTCTTATTGTAGGTCTCCCATAAATAATATAGAGCCAGAAAACCTATTTCCAATAATCACAGAAAAGTAAAATTAATAGATTATTTATGATTCAGAAGACCCTGTAATTAAATTTGTTAAGCAATTATCTAAATTCAGATGCTGCAATTTTAACTTGTAACCTATCTCATTTATATGTGATTTAAAGAAGAAATGAGGGGGCTACCCCATGGCCGAGTGGTTAAATTTGCATGCTCTGCACAACACTCATTAGGCCAGGCTGTGGTGGCATTCCACATAGAAGAACTAGAATGACTTGTAACTAGGATATACAACTATGTACTGGGGCTTTGGGAGAAAAAAACACGAGGAAGATTGGTAACAGATGTTAGCTGAGGGCCAATCTTCCTCACCAAAAGAAAAAGGAGAAGAAGAAATGATATACTTTGAAAGTTTATAATCTTCTATTTATTTTATTATCCATACATACATTTTCTATCAATGTGATATAATGTACATTCATGTCTACATTTATATATGTGCTTCCCTCTGCATTCCTAGGTATCTAAGTCCCCAAAGCTCTGCAAACTATGCAAGCTTGAGAAAATATGAAAGGGAATAAGTAGAGAAAATAAATTTCCAAAGACTATTAAATAAGCGTGGAAAGTATTTATTTCACTGTCTTCTCTATTATTCTCTCTTTGATCACTGCATCTAAGCCACTTTGGGGGTCCAGATCCAACCAGTCATTTACCAGGACCACATGTACACCTCAGGTTATGGAATCAGCCTGCTAGGGCTGGAAGGGACCCAAGAGGTCACCTGATCCAACACTCATTTTAAAAACAGAACTGATGGCTAGGAAACTTAAATTACTTTTCAGAGGTCATAGAGCTAATGAGTTGAGAAGTGAAGACTGGAAATCAGGTGTTTTATTCCAGGTCTGGTTTCCTTCAGTCCCACCAAGGGAACCTGGTGACCTTAGGACGACAGATACATACAAAATGCTTTTCTACGTGTTTCTCAAAGGCATAGCCACCGGAAATGTTAACTGTAGAAAGTTCCTGGAAATGCCGATACGAACAGTAACAGCAAACATTTATTGAGCATTACTAGGGGCCAGGAATTGTTCCAAGAGCCTAACAGGTATTATATACTCATTCACCCCTCAAAGCAATCCTAGGAGGGAGAATGAGGAAATGGGGGCACGAGGAGTTAAAGGGACTTTGCTGAAGTCACACATAGCCAGGGAAGTGGTAGAACACAGCTCCCACCCCCACGGCCTGGCTTGAGCGCCTGTGCCTTTTCCCATCACACCTGACATGTCCCTGAAAGGACAGGGCCTCATTAGAATGGGTTCCCCACCTATGCACCTTACTGTTTCTTCATCCATAAAATGGATACTTTTCACCTGGTTGCAGTAAGGATTAAATGACCAGCAAGCAAGTACCTGATAGACAGTAGGTATTTGACAAGTGTGTTCAAAAGCGAAAAAAGAAAAGAAAACCCAACAACGACCAAACAAAAGGGACATGCAGCCATGTTAAAAGGACAGAATGCATGCAGATTAACTGCAATATCAGCGGCCACTTGTGACACTACACACATTATTAAATGTCTCTGAGGGAAATTTAGCAAGATGCGGGCTGAAAAGTGATGACTAAGTGAGAGAGGGGCTGAAAACAAAGTCCTTCAAGTGCATTTAGTAGGTGGAAGAACGTGAAATACCTCTGTCCTGCCTCCTTTGTGACGCAGGTCCCTAACTCAATAAAGGGGCGTTTCACCTCTTATGACTAAACATAAATAAATGCACAACAGTTTGGAAAAAAGACTACATAGGGATGCTCAATAAGGTTTTTCCAAAACTCATTATGTTTTATAGTTCAAATAATTTTAAAAAGTAGAAATTAAACTGAGGCTTGCATTCAGCTGGTCAAAAATAACTCCTGAATGCAGCTGGGGCATTTGCCCTACGGAGGACTGCTCATCGAGCTTCTCTGATTCAGACCGGGTCCCTTAATGCTGGTGTACATTCAAAATAACGTGATGCCTTCGTTTCTTAAATTTCCCATTTCTAAATATGAACAGCAGGACTAACATGTCATTAATGTGGTCCCCAGAGCAGCAGCGTCAGTTCCTCACCCCAGGGCCCCAGCACAAACCCTGGGGTGGGGCCCAGCCATCTGTTTCACCAAGCCCTCCACTGATTCCGACTGTGCTCGAGTCTGAGACCCATCGCCAGAACGAATGCACAACCGGTATGAAATGTTCAAAAATCAGAGTTTTAAAATGTGGTCCACCACTGAATACTCCCCTAAAATATATTACTAATATCAAATCTTCCTACATATTTGGTTAGCTCAGAGTTCTGTGCTATCTAATTTTAGTTACATCCCTTTACTGAGAAAAGGATCAGTACATTTTAATCTATTAATTCTTCTGCTAAGACATACTTTATAGGACAGAAAGGATACTTCTCTACAAAGCATACAATTCAAAATGTTTAGGAAACACAAAGTTAATTAACTTACACTTCATTAAATGCTAGGCAACATTAGAAAAACCCATCCCAATATCAAACTTTAAAACGCACATACTATCTAGTGATTAGCTCTAGTCATGTTTGTTAGGTGCTGTAAGTATTTCGAAAGCGCGTTTCCGGACACGGGGCCTGGCAGCGAAGTATTAACAGTGGCTCCTCACCTTGAGGTGTCGGTTCTGCCACTGGCTTCGCCTTCACTTGGATCCCTCAAAACAAAGTGGAGGTTGAGATTTAATGATAAGAGTAAAAAATATATCAAGAAAACCTACATCTAAAATGATTTCAAAATTAACTTGTTGAGCAAACTTCTAGCATGACAGTTTTCTATTAGCAGTCAGTCTAACACTATTTCTCTTGCTTTCATCACGACCACACAGCTATCATTTATTGAGCGTCTACTGCGTATTGTCATAGAGGAGATGCTAGGTGACAGTTTAGGATTTTTTTTTACATTATCTTCCAATTCCCAGCCACAATTTTAAAGTCATAATTTATCTTTTGGTTTAGTTTAGTTCAGTCTAAAGTTAAAACTATTTAATAATTATCAACAGCAAGATTCAACTTCATATTTGTTATTACACATAATTCTAGTAGCCGCTCAATTTACAAAGCACATAAATTAACCTTCTAGTTAGAAATAACGCTCAACACATAAACAAATATTTCTAAAAATCCAAACTTTAAATAAGCAATAACTTATTTCAGAAGTTAGGCTAATAATTCATGCACATGATAAAATATTGCAACAAACCAACAGCCTACCAAAGCAGGTGAGTCTTTTAAAAACATGAATTCAATCTTAAACAGAAATATTGATCTTACCTCAATATCCACCTGTGAAATAAAACCAGGAAAACTCTACTAATTGTCCTTTTATTGAATGTAATTAATATTTTTTAAGTCTACCAAAATTTTAACTACTTTGTCATTTTCAAAGGTAATTAAATATCTACACAGGAGTATCAAGTTATAAACCAGTTTAAATATATTAAGAGATGGCCGGTGATACAGCAAAATACTATTAGACAGCTTGGAAAAATCACCAACTCTAACCCTTAAGTGAATGTTTTTACCATTCCAGAAACGTTTATATTACAGTCATGTGTCGCTTAGTGACGGGGATACATTGTGAGAAATGCATCGTCAGGCGATTTTGTCATCATGTGAACACCATAGAGTGTACTTACGCAAACCTAGATGGTGCAGCCTGCTACACACCTAGGCGAACATTCCTGTATGATGCTAATCTCATGGGACCACAGCTGCATATGTGCGGGTGCATCATTGACCGAAACATTGTTATGTGGCACATGGCCACTTTCCTCACCAAATTAATAAAACTCACTCATACACTACGCTCTAAAACTTTAACTCATGGTTAAAAACATGAATGCCTTATGCTTCTCAGGGTCTTTAACTATAGGCCTTTCCTGATAAACATGCTGTGCAAAAACCATTTTCCTATCTGAATTAAAAAGGATTAAGAAGATGTATTTTCACATTTAAATGGGGTTTCTTAAATTTCTCTTTTTAATAACTGGCATTTTCATTGGCAAGTATAATAAAAATTCAATGCCATCTATACGAATCTATTTTCATTATAGCACACTGAAATAAACAAAACATTCTTTGAGCAGGCTCCAAGTGGAGCGTACATTTCTGTTTATGCGGAGATGAACTGACACACACTGAAGGGCAGCCCATCAGCTGGGCAAGCAAGATGGTAATGCTGTTGATTCCCGCTGCTAAGATAAAATTCCGCATGTCTCACTGGACTTTTCTGACCTGTTTATGTTTTGCCTTATAAATCTCTGTTAGCAGACCTCTCTTCCACTGCTGCTGAACTTTGAGCATCAGGAATGAAACACCCCTTGCACCTACTGCCCCTGCTACAATCGCTGAAACAGCACCTGACTCATCACATTGTTCCCCATACCCTGTTCCTGCCTGGACGCCACTGGAACACCGATTGAAGAACTCCTGCTGCTGGCAGTGGTTCTAAATAGTCCAGTAAGTGAGCTATAAGGGGCCATGGTGGGAGGTAGCTGGGGAAACGGAAGGCACAGGTGGCTGTCCGAGCACGTGCAGTGTAGCATTGCTCTCCAATACTCAAAACTTAAAAAGAGCCAAGTATCTTACATAGAGCCATATACAGTCAATTAAAATAATTAGGTTATCCCCTGTATAAGAGTGACCCATGGTTAGAAAATCCTAAGGCTTGATATAACCTCCAGTTTATTCAGTAGTTATACTGAACCTAGCCAAAGCACATGGTTCTAAACGCTATTTAAGTGACTTTTGAAATAGTATGTCTACATCCTCCCTTGATAGATGACTGTAGTATAAATTGCTTTCCTAAAACCAGAGAATAACTCTCTTGTGTGGTTATTTCAGTGTACAGCACTCTTACTGGCCGAGGAGAGCTACTAGCTGGCTTCCTCTTTGTAATAATGGTTTTCAAATACATGAAAAATTAACTCTGAGCTATTCTTTATCCTTCCTTTCTTCAACCCCAAATCCTTTACTTTTTCCCCTATAAAATCCTATTTTTTCATCCTTTTAAGCATTGAGCAGCACATCAGCTTAGTTGGTCCCAAAGTCTGTGCGTTGTCTTGGCAATCAAGTTAGACTCAAAGTCAGTCCCGCCCCTGAGCATGCCCAGTTCCAGTGCTGGTCACACGGGGGTGTCAGTGTCATTTCTTCACACTTTGGACACAGTGAAGTGAGGAAGGCAAAGGGAACAGAGAGAAAGGCAGGCTTGACCCCAGGATGGACTTAAGAAGAAGAGACAAGTGGGAAGGACTGATAACCTGAGAACTGAGTTGAGAAGATTAAATGAAAAGGCTGGAATATATCCTGAACACAGAGAAATACTCTGGTTTATCTCCAAGCCTCCAACCATCCCAAAAGTTCAATAGGCTGCAAGTGCAGAGAGATCAACTGCATCCAGGCTGTCAGCTGCTAAAGAACTCGGCAGGTTCACTCCTGGACTGAGACACAGCTCTTCCTCCCGCACTGAATCGTCTGTGGCGCAGGCCCCAGAGAGCCCAAGCTCAAGCTACCAGATGCGACATCAGGGGAGACCTCACGCACTGCAGTGAACACAAGCCTATCTGTAAAGCCCAAGCTGTTCGTTCACAAGGTGACAAGTGACCTCGGAGGATAAGTGTGATTTTTTTTTTCTTCTCTAACCAAATCCAGAATTAATTAAAATATGTTAAAAATGAAGACATTAAAAACACTACCAAATTGCTGACAAAAGCCAGCAAACCACCTCCTCCTTCCCTCCTTCTCCCCCTGCCCCCAAAATCCTCCACTAACTGACACTATTCAAAGTTCAACACGAGCACAGGGCCCCGTGTAGCTGGTGTGGAAGCAGCCAGGGGAGGAGTGAGTGAAGAGGAGGTCAGAACAGAAATGGGCAGCCGGGCCATGTGGGGCCTCGGAGGCCACTGTGAGGGCTCTGAATTATACCTTGAGCAAGATGGAAGCAAGTCGAGGGCTTTAAACTGAGCACTTACATTGTTGAACACAGAATAGAGGACAACGGCAGAAGCTACGAGACCTGTTAGGAGGTGGAAGATGAGCAGTGGTTTAGATCATGAAGGCAGCAGTGGGAGGATGGAGGCAGTTAAACTCGGGAAATACTGTGGAGGCAGAGCCAACACAACCTGCTAACGGAACTGCTGTGTGGTATGAGAAAAGGAGCAGTCCAGGATAACCCAGTGCTCGCAGACCCAGCGACCAGAAGGATGGCGTCGCCATTACCAAAAATGGTGAACAGGGCGGGACAGGTTTCAGGAAGAGGATTGCGAGTTGAATTTCGGACACGTTCTGTTTGAGAGTCTATTATGCATCCAAGTGGAGAGGCTGAGCAGACAACTGGATATGTGGGTCTGCAGTTCGGAGGAGAGATCTCAGCTAAAGATACAGATGTGGGAGTTGTTAACGTTAAGATGGAATTTAATGTCACGGGTCTGAATGAGATCACCAAGAGAGTGAGCATAACCAGAGAAAAGAATGTGTCCAAAGACTGAGCCCTGGGGCAGTTTGACATTCCGAGGTCGGGGGGAGAGGCAAGGCAACCTAAGAAGAATGAGCAAATGAGCCTGAGAAGGGACAGCTAGTTTGAGAGGCAGGAGGAAAACCAGAAGACAAGTGAGGAAAATGTTTCAACCATGTGGAATGTTGCAAGATGAGAAGTTGCTCCCAGGAAGGGAGGGGCAATGTCAGTCCCATTTACTGCCCTATCAACAGCACCAGTAGAGTATCTAGTACACAGTAGGTCTTCACATACTTGGTAAATGACTATATGACAATCCTTTATCCTAACCTCCCAACAGACTATCTCGATGGCACTTCCTTGCTCTGACATTCTGTCCTGACTTCTTGTCCAGTGCTCTTCACTATGTTCCCGCTAAATCTAAAATTTTATTGCAAAGTAAAGTGAAATATTTTATTCTGCACAATGCTTAATGCACAATTAGTAATCAAGCATTAAACTCAAAGCCTATTCTCCTTCACTTTAAAATTAATCCTGGCTTACCCACGAGAAAGTACTGGCTTTTAAAAACGGCTTTAAATAGCCAAGTTCCAACAGCAGAAACTAGTGATAATCTAACCAGCACCCTACAGATGGGCGGGCAGCCAGCACCACTGCCTGACTGTCATGCTGACCCTGTGGTGGGCTTTTAGATCTTTCTCTAACAAAGTGCCATGCTGCATGGTAACTACCCAAATGGTACAGAATCAGTGACTGACATTGCTTTTCAGGATTTAAAGTTTTAAATTCAGCTATGTGATCCTGGGCAAACTGACCCAGGAACTGAGTCCATAAATGGCTCCATGAAAAGGCAGGAGACTCAAGCTGCTGCTTCTCTTCCTCA
Organism: Equus przewalskii; assembly: GCF_037783145.1. Taxonomy (NCBI): domain Eukaryota; kingdom Metazoa; phylum Chordata; class Mammalia; order Perissodactyla; family Equidae; genus Equus; species Equus przewalskii. The sequence continues at coordinate 10,967,737 of NC_091861.1, read as the reverse complement.
CAGCCACTCTTTGAAATCCTAGGAACACTAATAATATTGAAAATTAACTATTTAATTAATGTTTTTTAAAAGCAAGTCTAATAATTTCTTATCTACCACTTAGGGCTCTACTCAAATAACTATATGGCAGGGAGCCTTAACTCTCCCCTAGTCAGAGACAACTGTGCCTTCCTCTGGACTCCTCCAGCATGGTGCCCACATCTCCTCGCACCACACATTCTGTTTTACATCTCGGCGAGTTGTTCACAGGTCTGCTTCTCTCAGGACTGTCCGAATCTGGAGGGCAGATGTGCCGTCTTCGGCATCTCTGGACCCTGCTCGGCACCTAGCACAGTGCTCTGGACATAAGGGGCTTTAGTAGGCATTTCCTAGGACCTACTAATAGGTGAAATTGACATCCACCTGCGGTGTGTTCGGCAACCTGTATAATCAATGTGTGCTGTACATTTACATTTACTTTTTAGAAAAAGGTACAATTTTATGCTTTTATTAGAAGTTTACTATACTACTGTATTCATTTTGTGTTTACTGTGTTTTGAGGTTAAGATTTTACGATGTTAAATTATATAAGTAATCTCTGTGACTCCAGTATATAGGCTTTTTACAAGGAAGAAAAAGAAGGTAAACTATATTTTTTAAAAAAGGTAAACTATTATTAGCGAGCAATTTAAAATATTCTTAAGAAATATTATTTAAAGGATAAATGTAAACTCATTTAATTCCTTTTTCTTAATCAAGGCTTTTATGTAGGGGATAACTTTTTTGTTAAAACACATTTTTGAAGTCAAGGTTTGCTCTTTCCACTCTATTTTACAGAATTTTAAAATTCTCATTTTGTCCATTTTTTTTTCTTTCTCTCTCTTAAAGAAAGTTTTTCTTCACACTTCTGTAAAGACCAGTTCTAATGAAATGTCATGAAACTATTTGGGAAAATCAATATAAAGATTAAAGAATAAAAGCAAGCCTTCTTTATAATTCCTAGAGGAAACAAAACACCACAGTGCACTGGTACTGACCTGCGAACAAATTTGGATGTTATTTTGCTTATGATGCCAGTTGACGTGCCCCTTCTGGCATGTGCAAATGCACCCGTTTCATGGGAGGGGGAAGCAGGTGGCCCGTTATAAGCAGCGCTGCGTCGCTCCCGGAGCTGTTCCCCATGGAAAGTGCTTCGGCTTGAACTTCCCCGGGGAAAACGGGTTCTGTCTGGAGTGGTGGCACTAATACTGTGGGCAGATGGGGAAGCAGCAGGCACTCTCTGGGTCGTACTGTGGGGACAAATTAAGATATATTATTCAGAAGAAGGACAGGGAAAACTTTCACTCATGCTTTTAAAACCCAGAAAAAAATTGCTATGGCTACTTTTATTCGGCCCTATTTTATCTGTTCACATTAGAGACACGATGCATGAGTTAACTGTATTTACCATATCATCATACATAGAGGGATAAAACTTCAGTTTGAAACTAAATGGCTTTTATAAAAATTTCGTTACTGAAGATTAAGAAATTACTGAAACAGGGATACAGAGATAACTACTCTTCAGTGTCAGACACCAGAGGGACTGCATACATGTTTTTACTATTCTCTTAAGCTATTCAGCAACGTGGAACACGAGTTTTATTGTTTGTCAAAAAGCATTTGAATAGAATCATTTCCTCTTTATAATTTAGGCTTCACTGGTAGCACAATGCTACAGGACACCACAAATATGATTAACAAATCTAATGATCAAAGACGTACCTGAACTTGAGAAATCCTAACATAGACAAATACTAGAAAAATAGTCACATAATTTTATACGTGAAAAGGCTCTTTGAGATCGTCTGTTTCATTGGCAGGGAAATTAAAAGGCCAGTTTTATTAAGAACAAGAAACTGGGAGGAGCTAGGATGATTGCCCAAGTCTCAACTCCCAGTCTCACATTTTTTTGTTTTTAGATCATAAAAAACTCAATTTACCTAAATGATAAATTAGGCAGCAATACTTTACAGATGAATTTAAAATAAAATCCTTGAAGATTCCTCTAGAAAGTGATTTAAATTATAAGCAACATTTTTGAAAACAGCTAGCAGATGTAGTAAATTGATGTTACAATCCAACTTCTCCTCTGCCACAAACACCGAACCTTTTCAGAAAGCTCTTAATATGATAGTGCCCGTCATGTATTTTCATATGGTGATATATTTTTAAAAAGTCTTAACAGCAAAAGGAAATGCAACCAGCACTTTACCCAGGCCGGTAAGCTTCAGAGCTGTCTTTAATGGTTGGCAGTGTAACTTTAATAGGATGACCAGAAGCAGACATGGACTTCTGGTGGCGGGGTCGTGCCGAGGGGACAGCAGAAGCCACAGCAGAGCCTGCAGAAGATATGCTACTCGCGGACATCTCCGTAAGGCTTCCAACATGAAACAGTTGAGAAGACCATGGAAAAGTAAAAAAAGAGAAAAGTTGCAGTTCACTAAAATTTAAGAATCAGATTTTTAAAAGTCTAAATTGACTAACACCTTTCATGACTAAAACACTTAAAAGAAATTAACATTAGTGGCACTATTAGTGACTAACCAAATAATATTCTTGTTAAAAATGTACAGGGTGAATTTTCCACCCCCTCCCATGGAAAAGATCTCACACACACTTGCTCTATAAATATGTGTCAACCTGACAAGGTATGGAATCATTCTTATGGATAAAGTAATTAGGACTGGACACATTTTTCACTTTCTAAAAATCAGTTTGGTGCCATGTGTTGCTGTGGTTCATTGTCCATTATACACTAAGAATTCACAATTATAACAACAATGCTGTCTCTGGAGCCAGCCCCGGTGGCCTAGTGGTTAAGTTTGGCATACTCTCCTTCGGCAGCCCAGGTTCAGTTCCCAGGAGTGGACCTATCCCACTCGTCTGTCAGCGGCCAGGCTGTGGTGGTGGCTCACATACAAAAAAAGGAAGATTGGCAGCAGATGCTAGCTCAGGGTGAATCTTGTTCAGAAAAAAAATCTATCTCTGGAAACCTCATTTTCAGCTCATATCATTAATCAATAGGTTAACTGCTACAGATTAAAGGAGCTATAGATTAGGACTTAGTACAGGAAACATATAAGTCAGAAATCAATTCCCAAGTATTTTTCTAGCCTAAAGGCTCTTATTCTAAAGGAAGATACATTTACCTCCTGTGCCTTATAATAACACTTACATGATGTCTATTAATTAAGAGGAAACAAATATAAGAATGGTCTGCCCAGACTACTGAAATGACCAGGGATGGAACTAAGAATAGAATCTTATTAGAATAAGATTCCTGTCCTTTGGTACTATACTGATGTGTAGGTCTTACAACTCACGATGAAAAGCTAAATTTTTTAAATAATAAAAATAATATGATTTATCATTATGTAAAATAAAACACTTTGAGAACTGCCTGGTTCTCAATGATCAGTTGAGATGACCACATTCCCGTAGAGGAAGGAAAATAAAGCCATCACTGTGTGGATACAATAATGACTTGATGGGAAGAGGAGATGGAAGGAGGTGAGAAGGAAGCAGCAGGTATACAAGAGAATAAGATTCAAATTATGAAGATCAGATTACGATGGTATGAGCTGCTTTGCTGTAGGGAGATATTTACTATCAGATTTGATTCAGAAATTCTCAGGTTAAGAGATTTACCTCCTGTCTTCCCTAAGTATTCTCCCATCTTTCCATGCGGGGACAGAAGGAGAGACACCTTAGTAGGAATGGCAGGTGGCAATCTTACTATTTTGTATTTCCTTTCCTCTTGACCCATTCAGTGGCAGGCGTTACAGCAAGAGTGCTAACATAGCGCAGAAACACTTACCTGCTGTCTTTTCCATTCTGCAATGCCGCGTATCGATCTGTGGTCCTTTCACACACGTATGTATTCCTTCTTGCCATGCTACCTCCAGGATATACATTGGTCTTGAAGAAGGAAAAAAAATGCCTTTTAAAACTTCTAACTGTAGATGTGGAAAGCCAAAGAAATGAATTTAAGCTGCGATGACGTTGAAAAAACCCATGGTGGAATTTTAATTTCTCAGAATCATATTAATAAGCCCTATCTCACACCTCTCTCAGTTAGACCACAGGAGTGAAAGACAAGCATAACAAGCCCGTCGCAGAACACTGACTGTCCTACAGCAGCAGCAGCAGCAAGCAGCTGTTTGGAAGCAACAAGAAAGCTGGCTTTTTATTCTCTCCTTTGTAAGTTGGTGGTGGGAAGGGCGGAGAGTGGTACAGGCAGCTTCACGGGGATAGGAGTGAGGGACAAGTCCACATAAATATTACCACAAGCAGGACACCTGTGGCAGTGAAAGTAGTGGGCCCACCGGGAGGCCTGTGGGTGGCCATTCTTCACCTGCTTGGGAAAGCCCCATAGTCAGTGGTAACGGTAAGGAGACTAAAGCTGCAAGGTCAAAGGCAGGCCCAGCTGAAGCCACCAAGGTTTTAGCTAGGAGGCAAGCCAAATCTGAGCTCTGGAGAAAAGAGAAAGAATAAGCAAAAGGGGACAGAATCTCCTCACTGTGGGTAAGACTCTGCCCACAACCATTGATCTAAAACCCCTGTTGTGCCTGCCAAAACCTTGACTGGTTACTAGCACTAAACTATATAGTAATGATTTTCAAAAGGGATAAAATACTCTTCTGTTTAATTCTTACACCAATTGAAAAAAAATTCCCTATTTTTGGCTAACCCAGCTTTTGCTATTCTTTAAAACACATAATTAACTTAAAATTTGTTTAATCATGAGGGCTACAAAGTTAATAGATATATGCTTGAATTAGGTTTAGAGAATCAAAGAACCATCATATAAATAAAATTGTGTAAGTGCAGATTTCAAATCTTTGAATAGTGCACATTTATATAATGTGTGTGTGTGTGTGTGTGTATATATATATATATACATATAAAATTTATATAAATTTGTCTGCATTTCCCAAGAAACCAACCCTGCAGACTACTCCTTTGGGCTTATTCTATACTAAAGTGATTATATTTATATAATTACACTGTAATTTTTATGTAAAATATTTTACATAATCATCATTATAGCAGCCCTAACCTTTCTGAGTCTCCCTGAAAGAAGAAATATCTCCTTCCTTTTGTTTTACAAAAAAAGTTGATTCATACTTTTCTTAGAGGACACAAAATTTTACATTGTTCATTATTCACATTTTCCTGCACATTATCCACAGAAAGAGTCCTAAGTTCTCTCACAACGAGTAACACTCCCATCACTTATCGTCTGTAAGAGTTGTGGGCGATAAACAATAAAACAAATAGTTCAGATAACCAACAAATTTCACCAACCATCAACTCAGAACTCGCCCCACTGCTGTCCATCAACTGGATAGTCTAAATATCATCTGTCGATATTACCCTTAAGTCAACATATTAGACTAATGTTAAGGAATACTGTCAACAGAATCATACTTCTAAGAGCTTTTACTATTGGTCAAAAAAAGGCTTCTGACTTTATAAACATTAAAAGCACTGTTAAACTATCACCTACTAAATTACCTATGCATGTTAAGGCTATTATTCAGAGAGTAAGGAGCCAAGTCATGCCATTCGAGTGGACCAGATATTTTCCATTATATTCAATCTTACAGACAAGTAATAGTCACTGGTAAGAATGTTTACTTGTTCAATCAATAGTTTACAATACGACAGAGCTTGGATTGTAAACGCTCAAATTCCTTCCACCCGGGCCTTTACCTCAAAGAAAAGGGTTTAAAGCTGTGTATTTGGCTTTTGTGTTTTGGGGTCAGCAAACTTGTTCTGTAAAGAGCCAGAAAGCGAACATTTCAGGCTTTGCAGGCCACACTGTCGATGTCAACAGTCAGCAAAATGCAAATTAAAAACAAAAGGATATATTTTTTGTTTTTTGCCCTTCAGATATGCAAAAATTTTAAAGATCAATAATACCAACCTGTTGATGAGCTTGTGGAGATATAATTATCCCAAGCATTAAAATTACTCTGGCGGTATTTACTAGCAAACTTAAATGTGCATATTCCAAGGACAGACAAATTAAAACGCATCAGAGCTGGCGCTCTAGGTGGGGGCACCGGAGTGAGGACGGAAGTTTCACAACTAAGGGTGACTGTGCCACGAGCTGAGGGGCGGGATGAGCCCTACTCTCTGCACCTGAGCTTAAAAAAGCATGTCAGCCAGAAACGAAACTTCTGAGGTCCTATTTAACAGAAATACAACAGTTAACACGAATGTACAAGGATGTACATGCTGGAAAATTGAGAACTGTGAACACCCCACGAATAGAATAGTTGAATAAATTATGATGAATCTATCTATTAATACAGACGAAATAATGCACAGCTATTAACAAGACTGTAGTAGATCTAGGGGTTCCAATCTAGAAGGACCCATAGTATTTTAAGTGAGAAAAATTAAAATATAATAGATATAGCACAATCTCATTTTTATAAGAAATATAATAAAATAATCCCACATGTACATAGATATTAATTTATGTTTTCTTTAATGAAGGGAAATCTCTAAAAGAATTTGTCCCAAATGATTAGCACTAGTTATACTGCAAGTCAAGAACAGAAAGTGATGGATTGGAAAGGGGAGAGTATTAATTTTACTTTAGACACTTCTGAACTGCTAAAGTTAAACAAAATATATTACTTTGATTTCTCAAATTACCAAAACTAAAACAGTAAATAAAAAAAAATCTTGTACTAAGTGGCTAAGAACAAAATTTCTCTCTTGTTCAGAATCTTTTGGCTTATGTTTTCAAAAAATAATGGCTGATAAGTGTGGCATAAATAATTTGAATTTAAACTAAGGCCTTAGTTTTTACGCCTTCTTTAAATTGATAAATGTGCTCTGAATGCCCACTATGGGCTTCAGCACTAATGATCTGAAGAAGCTACCATGTCTACATATAACTGGAGATTATAAATATGGGGAGATGAGGTTTACATGGGAAACACCAGTGAACAATACAAGACAGCATATAACCAAGAGCTCATAAGACGACACAACAATCAGAAAGGCCGATGAGATGTGGAGTACTCAGTCACAGGAGGCTCCATCCAAGAGACAGGACTCGAAATGATCTATAGAAACAGGATTTTCATAACGTGATGGGGAGCTTTAGGCAAAAGCACCACACGAAGATGGGTGTGGAAACAGGCAGCAGAGTATTTCATGGGAAAACAAGACCAAGCTGAGTTAAAGGACAGGTTAAATCAGGGAGTGGCAGAAAATAAGAGACCAAATTATTTCTTTCTGTTAAGTGGGGTGACGACGCTCTGGAAACTGTCCTCTAGCTGATGTTTAGATAAGGGAAAATGATGGCTTGCTTATGAAAATTGCTTTTTCAAAAAATATATTAAACCCTATTAAAGTTCATTCACTTCCAAACAGATCAGTTGGAAGGTAAGCGGTTATATCCATCAATTCTTAAAATGGTTATGCACGCCTATTTTGTAAACTAGGAAGCAATTATGGAATCACATATTTTAAAAAGGTGTCATTTCAATTAACTATATAAAACAATTAGTGGGGAGTTTAACTCACTTGCAATTACGATTACATGGGCTTTTTGCTATCTTATTTCATGTTTCTATTTAAAGTACTTTTCTCCTTTCTTCTCTCCTTTCCTACTTTCCATGGGCTAGATCAATATTTCTCCTATTGGTTTAAAAGTTGTAAATTCTACTGTTGTTCTTCTACTGTCTGCCCTTAAGTTCCTGAACTCAGGTCTGCTTACCACTCCTGATTTTTAAAACTTAGCCCTATCTTGCTTATCTTTTCCATTATTCTCCACCCTTATCTTCACTTCCTGGACGTTGTCCAGAGGTTTGGTTCTGAATTTTCATTATTTTTCCTTTTTCGTGCGTGTTACCACATACATATTTTAAGGAGTCATTTGATCACTTTCAACTCTCAATCTATCTTCTAGCTCCCATTATATAATTTCTAGACTTTACCGTTTTAAGTGAAGGATGTGAACTAACTTTATAAATTATTAATGGAGTCTGCCTTCAATTGAACCAATTATTTGTAAACGTAAAATTAAATGTGCCAATATAATATTAATATTACAAACAGGAGAAATGAGGCAGGAAAGGTGAATACACCATTCTATGGTGAGGTTATATTTTATTTTATTTTGAGGTAAGTGCTATTTCAAGAATTCATATTTTATTTTTTGTCCTTAAATAGCACTTATGAGAAGCTTAGCCTCTTTTGCATGTTCTTTAAATGTCTAATTCACTTTAAAATTTTGAAACGTTTTTTAAAAAGACATAAAAATTTTCAAAGATTGTATAAAAAATTCTGACAACACATAACTACAATAAATTGCAATCTGTTGGAATATTTACTCACACTTGGGATAGTTGAGGACTTTTTCCTCTCCGGCCCTACAAGAGGGCTCGCAGTCACCTCGCTTTTTGATCCAACGGTTGTGCTGCCGAGTTTACGAGCCACATCTTTGTCCCACTCCTCCTTCTGTTCACTTTCCACGCTGTTAGCCTGAGGCCTTTTGGTGTATGATACGGCAGGCGGAATGGATGGACCAGCTATAATTTTTTTAAAGAAGCATAATTAGATTAAAACACTGACATATTTTCTTCTCATGAACAAAAACTCTGTATTAAAAAATATCTTTATTGGCATACTTTTTACTCTGAACTAAGTTTAAACTGAATGATTACACAATTAAGGTCAGCCCCTGAAAAGGGCCTTATATTAATCATTCAGCAATATAAACCTGGGATAACTGGGATGACACAAGCACATAAAGATGTGAATGTGGAATGCTGAAAAAACAGAAGTTTGGGTGGAATTAGTCTGTCTTTTCACTTCTTTGACTTTTCCCCCACCATGATCACTAAAGCGCCGCTGCTTCTGATTTGCTGAGACGCTCCGCTGGACCTTCAGGTGAGCGGGGGACTGCAGAGAGCTGTTGTTTAAGTCACTACTGGGCCGTGACCTCTGACTCAAGTTTCCACTGGATAATGACTCACCGCCTTCAAACTATAAGAAGAAGAAAGACCACAGGATTTTAAAACAAAAAAATGTTTATGCAAACAATATATACTCTTGATTTTCTAATCTATCCCAAGTCATACAAGGAGTAATCAGAACTGAGAAAAAAAAAAAATGTTTGGATACAGAACTGAGAGCTGGCAAACAGGAAGAGAGGGAAGTGGCTATAATGTGCTTCCATCAGTACATATGAAATTCCGGTATTTTGTACAAATGGCTTTGGAGCCTCAGTTTAGTCAAAACACCAAATAATAGCTACCAATTATTGAATGGTTATTATATACTAGGCACTGTGCTAAGCTCTTTATGTTACTTTGCTGAATTATTGCAACAAACCTATGATTTATTAACCTATACTTTATAGATGGAAAAACTGAGGTTAAGAGAGTCAAAGGACATCAGTGGGGTTCAAACTCAGGCATAGTTGGGATTCAAATTTAGGATAAAACCTAAAATTTTAACTTATACACACACACAGTTTTTGATTTGTTTTGTTTTCTCCAACATATTTACAGAACAAAATTTGGTTTATTGGCTCTGATCAAGAAATTGCATCTGCTTAAGACTTAACACGCTAAATTGGGGGATGAAAGGCTATCCCTCTCTCTGTGACACAAAAGTTATTTGTTGCCAGTCAACTCTTGACTGAACCGTTAGCATCCCAAAGAGAAATCTAAATTCATATGTAAAGATACTAATGACAAATAGTGCAGTACATAATATTGATGATGAAAACCATAATAGATAACAGCTAACATAGTAATGTGCCGGCAGCTGTTCTAAGGACTTTACAAGTATTAATTCATTTAACCCTCTCAACGACCCTAAGAGGTAAGTACTATTATGATCCTCATTTTATAGAGCAGGAAACTGAGGCACAGAGAAATTACATAAATTGCCTAAGTCACATAGTTAGTGCCTGTGCTGGGTGGGCGAGAGGCAGGGATCTCAACCCAGTGAACCGGCTCCCAAGTTGAGGCTCTTACTACTTACAGGAGCCTCCTTAGTTTATATTCAACACAATTCCAAGTTCATTTTAACTCAGGCATGGGCCGGGCCGTATAACTGGGGAATCAGTGCTTCCTTATATTTAAATTAATAGGAAAATTAAAGATCTTATGAGGGAAATTTAAAACCTAAGTAGAAACAGTTCAAAGACTTTAGAAGTAACCATTTGTACTATTTCCCACTTCTTAAAATTCTCTTGATTTGGCTTCTTGGATACCACTCCTCCAGCTCTTAATGTCTCCACTGAAGAGTCCCCTCCTTCACTATAATAATAATACCTACGCGGTAGGGTCATTGAGAGGATTAGATACATGAATAGGTGTAAAGTCCTTAGAACAGCTCCTAACACATTACTGTGTGCTCTGATGACCACTCCCAAATCGAGGAATGCTACTCAAATCACTGCATCCAGATCCAGTCTTCCTACCAAATGTCCACTGGACAGCTCCATCCATCATGTGTCTCAAATTCAACCACCCCAAACTGAATGAACTTCCTATCTTCCCCCTGAAATCCACTCATTTCATATCTTGGCAAATACATCTTACAAAACCAGTCACCGATGCTAGAAATCTGAGGGTTTCTTATCCCTCATTTCTAACAGGTTACCAAGTACTGTTAACTCTACCTCTTACAAGTCTTGGCCTGTTGTAAACGCTTGTCCTCCTGTACACCCCAGAGTATCCTGTACAGCCCCCTGATCAGAGCATGTACACACTGTACCATGCGGTTGACTGCTTCTCTCCCCTCTAGACTGAGCAGAGATTTTCCCATCTCTCTAGTCACAGTATACAGCATAGCTTCTGGTACGGAGTAGGTTCAATAAATGTCAGCTGAATGTACTTCTTCACTAATAGTTACTATCTAACTATAAATAATTTCAGTCTATTCTATAAAATGCCTCCCACAGATGTCTAATTTTCAACAAACTGTCAATGCTCTGGGCTCTGTTCTGACTCTGAATTTATACCTTTATATCTGCTGTCCCAAATGATCATTTGCTTTTATGGTTTAATCACCATTTGCATACAGTTATTTCCTGAATCTGTCTCATTATTGTAGATCTCTCCTGGCCTTGAGAATTCCCAAGTGAATATATCAAAGCCGCTTGACATTCTACAAAGCAAAATATCACCAAACAACCTTTTCCTGGGTTCCCACCTATATAAATCATTTAAGACATACAGCTTGTTTTAAATGCTATCGTTTTCTCTTGTTTCAGTCACTGTCTTTTCTGCACACCCAGGACAATCATATTATCTTTGGCAGGGCTGTTGCATTTGGATGTGCAACTCTGGGGGATGTTATTCTCAAAGACTAGACTGTGACTGGTGCCCAGCAAGGCACTAGGCCTGTTCTTTCAAAAGGTAACAGAATCTCTCTTAGTACTTGGAAACGAAATCAGTTCAGGACTTAGCATCTTGAGTTTTGAATTCTAATAAACAAGAATGTTAGAGTCTTTATATTATTTTTGATACAACATAGAATATATTTGTTAACGTTATTTATATCTTAATCTTAGGGGTCACTTAGCTCAAGAAATAATTCACATTAATCTAAAAAGGTGAAAAACTTACTTCAGGTGGTTTTCTACCTAGAAGAATATAAGTAGCCATAACTTCATCATATTTCTGACTTATTAAGGCGTCATTTATCTCATCTCGTGCAAAACCCATGGTGATCATGATGTCTAGAAATAAAAAAAAATGCAAATTTTCTGAAAATGTATTTTTTTAGTAAACAAACCAACAAAATAGGCAAATTTGTCCACATTATATATCAAAACTAAGTTTTGAAATTTTAAAGTGTAATATTAATTATAAAAACTTCTGAATTATTAACATACAGATATTGTATAGTCACAGATACTATAACATTCACAATTTTTTAGGCAGAAGTTACCTGTATCATGGATTATATATTCATGGGCCTGCTCCATTTCTCATTGCCTAGCACATTCCTGAGCTGAGTTTCCTTGTCAGCCAGAAACACAGTATCTATCCATCTGTGACACACACAAAATCTCTTCCCTATCTCTCAACACACTCTCAGCCGTGCATGGAGTGGTTTCTCTCCTCTCTTAACAATTTCTGCTTTCTGATCTGAAGGCAGGCTGATTCTTCTTTGGAAGTCCTGAATTCCAAAGCTGCTGTTCTGATAGGATTCCTAACACCTAGAATGCTCCTCCCTGTCCACACTGAACTCAAGCCAGATAGGAGCACAGCTGAGATGACTCAGTTGTGACTTTCTGATGGCTTTGGGAATGGAGCAAGAAAAAGAAAGAGAACAGGTTGGAAGCAGAGCGCGCTGCCTGGCTATGGGAGGATAGACCCTGCTGAGATCGTGGGAAACAGAAAGGGAGAGCCCCAGTGTTTATCCCTAAGTCAGTGCCTCTGCTTTCTGGTTAAAACACAGGCTCTGTTTTCGCTGATACTTATTAGTCATTTAGGTAACAGTGCTGCTACTTAAATCAGTCATTCGTCCTGCTATAGGGACTGTGCAAAGAAAAGAATGAAGTTTATCTACATTGTTTTAATTTTTATATCCCTGTGGAAGACAGCTGAATTAGATTATAATATGCATGAGAACAAACTAAGTAACTTGACTTGAAATTTGCAATGTTTAGTGCATATTTGGGGGAAAAGATGATAATTCAAGTATTTTTCAAATAAAAATTGCTTTCTATTTATATTTTTAAACACTATTTTGGTAGACTAAAGGACTCATAGCACAGGGACAGCAGCTCTCACGATATTTACATACTTACCTATTCTTTTCGCGTCATTGAAATCTGGCTCAGGCTCAGCATACGGCTTTAGTTCTTCTTCTTCATGACCAACATTCATCCATCGATCTTTCATTATTTGCTAGGAAATAAACTCTACATTATGTTTGGCCAATCAGAACATTCAACTACTTATTTTGGCAAATGTGAAATTTATTGGTTCACTCAGCAAGAATCATGTGTTTTCAAACTAAAGTGACTGTTTCCAGTTTGATAAGCAGGCCAACAAGGGGTGTGGGGCTCTGGAACCCATTTACCTATCTTATGACAGCTATGACCATCATCCCACACACTCACCAAATGCACTGATTCAAAATAACCTGCTGCCCATAGTCCTCTAAAAGGAGTCTTTTCACATTTGAAAGTTTTAACATAAGAACCTATTGATTTTAACCTCTGCTTCAAATTTTTACATTTAAGATTAATGAAGAGACTATAATTTTTCCTGGTCTTCTACCAAATATACACCTGCATTTTAAAATCACCACTTATAAAACATTAGGAAAGAAGAGATCATGGGGAATGGAAATCAGGGTTAGTCAATAAAGATAGTTCAGAGAATATGGGAGGGGAGAGTTATCAAAATTTAAGCCTCTAGTCAGGAATTAGTAAGAATTAGGGTGAAAACACGGGTCACTGTGAATTACCAGAGTAAAATTTAAGCTGAGGCTGTGAAACAGTCAGTCCTGGTTGTTAAAAGGCAACCGAGTGGGGGCATCCCATGGAATGGTGAAAATATTTGCAAACCATTATCAGATAAGATGTTAATATCCAGAATTTTTAAAGGAATCCTATAACTCAATAATAATTTAAAAACCGCCCAATTAAAAACAGGCAAAAGACTTGAATAGATATTTCTCCAAAGAATATATAAAAATAGCCAATAAGCATATGAAAAGATGCTCAATATCACTAATCATCAGGGAAATAAAAACAACAATGAGATATCACCTCCCATCTGTTAGAATGCCACTATCCAAAAAAATGAAAATATCAAGCGTTGGTGAGGATGTGGAGAAAGTGGAACCCTTGTGCAATGTTGGTGTGACTGTAAAACGGTGTTACTGATATGGTAAACAGTACAGAGGTTCCTCAAAAAATTAAACACAGAGCTACCGTACGACCCAGCAATTCCACTTCTGGGTATATATTCGAAAGAAGTGAAAACAGGATCTTGAAGAGATATTTGCACACTCACGTTCACTGCAGCATTACTTGCGATAGCCAAGATAGGGAACAACCTAAATGTCCAATGGATGAATGGATAAAGAAAATGTGGTATACACACAATGGAATATTACTCAGCCTTAAAAAAGGAAATCCTGTCATATGCTATAATGTGGATGAACCTTGAGGACATTGCTAAGTGAAATAAGTCAATCACAAAAAGACAAACACTGCATGATTCCATTTGTATGAGGTATCTAAAGTAATCAAACTCATAGAAACAAGAAGTAGAATGGTGTTTTCCAGAGGCTGGGAGGAGGAGGCAATGGGGAGTTGCTGTTCAGTGGTATAGAGTTTCAGTCACGTCAGACGAAAAATTCTAGAGATCTGCTGTAAAACATCGTGCATATAGTTAACAACATTCTAATGTACACTTCAAATTGTAAAAAAGATAAATTTGTATTATGTATTTTTTTACCACACACAAAAAAGGGCAAACTAGAGGGGAATAATTCTCTTTTAATCTAGAAAAATTTTTAACATTTTATTAATATAGAGTTCTAGATTTTCATTCAGCAACATTCTAGGTGCTGATATATTAATATTCTTTTTCCAGGTCCTGCAAAGTATATTCTCCATCTCTAAACTTTATTTGCCAATATTCTACTAATTAGAAAAATAATTTTCCATGCACAGATATTTTTGAGGCTAATTCCTTGAATGCTCAGGCACCTTCCCCTCATTTAATAATATTTACCATAATCATTTACTAGAACATAAAAACTCCAGAGCAGAGCTCTAATAGCTGGGATCTATAAGAATACTGCTGTGCTAGATGGGAGGAGTTTTCCAATGGTCTTGGTCACACGACACATATTTTAATAAAAATTTGTAGATAATTTATATACGCTTAAAATATGATTATGCAGACATGAAACTCTTAAAAGATTAGGACCTTCTTTTTCCCCCAATTTTATTGAGATATACTTGACGTATAACTTTGTATTAGTTTAAGGTAAATGACATAAGGATTTGATGTACGTATATATTGTGAAAGGATCACCACAATAAATTTAGTTAACGTCCATCACCTCACAGTTACAGATTTTTTTCTTGTGATGAGAACCTTTAAGATCTACTCTCTTAATAACTTAGTAATAAACAATACAGTACTGTTAACTACCGTCGCCATGCTGTACCATACATCCCCAGGACTAACTATCTTATCACGGGAAGTTTGGACCATCTTCACCCATTTCATCCACCCCCCAACTCCCACCTCTAGTGACCACCAATCTGTTCTGTTTCCTCAGTTCATTTTTTTTAGGGTCCACATATAAGTGAGATCATATAGTATTTGTCTTCGTCTGAATTATCTCACTTAGCATAATGCTCTCAAGGTCCACCCATGTTGTCACAAATGGCAGGATTTCCTTCTTTTTTCCACTTCCAGGTATATACCTGAAGAAAACAAAATCACTATCTCGAAGAGACATCTGCACCCGTGTTCACTGCAGCCTTATTCACTATGGCCAAGGCACGGAAGCAACCTGTGTCCATTAGCAGATGAATGGATAAAGAAGTTGTGGTACATATATACACAGTGAAAGATTACGCAGTCCTAACTTATTTCTTATAACCACTTTGAGCAATGGTAACTCAAGGACACTATCCAACTAATTTAAATAAAAGTAGACCCACTACAAATTTAAAAAATAATAATGCTGTCACTAAGTCTTTAGTGATTATTCATCAATAAAGGGAAAAGTGTTGGGGAGGGTGCACATTTAGGAGAAAAAAAAGAAAAAAGCAGAGCTGCAAATTCCTGCCACATGATTTCCCAAAACATTAAGGTTCCTCATCTCCCCTCTCTCAGACACCATGTCTGGCAGAACCCTAGACAATGGTCAGGTACCAGCACCTGCAGTAGTAAAACTGTGTTGTCGGCAGAATTTCCTGGGTTAGAATGTGAAGAGATAAAAACCCTCTAAGGATATAATGAACTACTTACGGGTAGCTACACAGCACATACAATCCCTCTGTGCTTCTCAGGCTCTAACCCAGCCCACCTACTCCTTGATGCCTTTATTTACTCATTTCTATAGCTGGACTGCACAAATGTAGTAATGAAGGGAGGCACACGGAGGTGGCAGCTCAGTTGATGCTTAAAAATGAAAGCCTTTAAATATGTTTCAAATAAATCTATAACAAGTCCCACCTCACCACACACACACATACCAGTACAAACAAAAGAATCTAACTGCCCTTTTATCAACTCATTACTTTTTAATGGGAGCTCTTGGAGATTGGTTATTCTTATGACAAATGAGATTGGCCACAGAAAAAAACTAACATAAGCTAGACATAATACTTCTGGTTTTTCAAACAAACTCAAATTAAGTCCTTAGTGTTCTCAAATTTAAGATTACAATGTTAAGAGTTTGAAAAGAATAACCAATGGAATGAGGTTTATAAATAGTAGCATCCTAAGTAAGTGAAAGATTCTGGAAGAGTAAATAAGAGTGAATCATGCAATGAGGAACTGGAAGGGAAGCAAAAAAACATGCGTGATCCAGGCAGAGGAAACGGCAGGTGAAGGGGGTGCAGGGCAAACACCAACAGGCTGTGTCTTGGGGACGGCAAGTTCAGTATGACTGAAGAGCACAGTATAAGACGGGTTGCGGAGCAAGATGGGGGGGTGGAAATTAATAGGGCTAATTTAAACCAAATCATGAAGGTTTCCTTCAATCATGTAAGGGGTATCTTTGAAGAGTGTGATTTTGAAAAGTCTCTCGGGCCTGTGTGTGGAGAGTGGATTGGAGGGGTTCCAGACCGGAGGCAGAGAAATCAACTAAGAGGTGTTAGCTAGAATATAGTAAAGAGATGATGCCAGTCTGAATGAAACGCAAGTAGAGGAAACAAAACAAAAAAGACATTTTCAATATTTGGCTGGTAAAATCAGCAAAACTCTGTGATTGGATATGTGGGGAGAGGTGAAAAGGCTCAGAGAAATTGAAGATGATGCCAGGTTTCTGGTTTAGACAACTGAGCAGAGGTTTATGCCATTTACTGAGAAACCAAACTCAGAAAGAGAAGTAGACTGGATGGGGAAGGATGGAGCTCATAACAGATAACTGAGTTTGAGGTGCTACGGGATATACAATAAACATGTTCTGTAAACACCTTGACGTTTTATTCTGAAGCTCAAGAGAAATCTGGGCTAGGGATGGATAGTTAGGAATCAGCCAACGGATGATGACAGAAGCTGTAGGAGTGGGTGGGATTCTCCAGAAACAATGAATAGAATTAAGGATGAACAGATGAGGGCCCAGGGTAGAGCCTCAAGGAACACCAGCATTTAAAGGTCAGAAAGAAGCATAATGCAAACAAGAAATGGAGGAGAAGAAGTTGCATAGTGACATGGAAGGCAAGGCAAGAGATTTTCAAAGAGGAGGCAGTGGCGTCCTGTCAAACACGGTGATAACTAAAAAAGTAATCTATTGCATTTAGCAACAAAGACAGGTGACTTTACCGAGGGCAGTTTCAGTGGAGTAGTGAAACTGGGAGTCAGAAGGCAATGCATGGAGACAAATGGATAGGCGAGGAATTGGTGACTATAACTGGGGATACTTTTTAAAAAGTCTGGCCAGAATGAGAGGAGCAAGAAGGAATACTGGACAAGGACCATGGGGTTGAAGGATGACTGTATTTTTTAACGGGACATCTTTAAGCACATATAAAGGTTGAGGGAAAGGAGCTGGTAGAGAGGAGATTTGGATGGTACAGAAGAGAGAGCTTTACTGAAGGAGCAAGGTACTGAGAGGGCACATATGTGCTAACTCCAGCACAGGAATGAATGGCTAAGTCTTGGACAAGAGAAAAGACGCCTCTTCACTGTGACAGTAATGTTAAGACTATGGTAGCGGGAATCAAGAGTTCATGGCCATTGGTTTCTATTTTCTCAGTGGAGTAAAAGACAAAGATGTCTGTGTGAAATGTTTTCCCCAACTTTTTCCACCTAAGTTCCTTTTTATCTTACAATGTTGACACAAATCTGGACCCCTTCTGTTACTCTTCCACAGTACTCTGATCTTTGCCTACAATTTAATGCAACTTGTCACTATGTAAACATTTTGTGTTTACCTTTTAATTATCTATCTCCACTATTAGACCATAAACTCAAACAAAGATTGACCAATGTGATTTGATCAGTATCGCATATCCAGCACCTAAATATACCCACCCCTTAAATGCTCAAGACATATTTGTAGACTGAATGAATAAAACCTCTTGTCTGCATTACTCATCTGTCCTTCCTCTGTGTTCCCATGGAATTCTGTTTATATCGTATTGTCCCCGTTACCATGTTCTACCTTTTTATACAGCTAGTTGTGTATGGGTCTATCTCCTTCACTCTATTTAAAGTCCTTGAGGATTAAGACTGTGCCTTGCATGATCTTTCTCAGCACAAATGCTTTTTGTTGCTTTTGAACAGGGCAGTGTTTTAAAATAAGGCTGCTACAGAAGCCCTGGGGGTAAGATAAAAAGCAGAGAAGACATTAGCAATAAGAGGACATCTTAGGAAGTTGTTAAAATGTCCAGGAGACAGACAACAGAGGAGTGAACTGGACATGAGAAAATGGAAGAAAAAATTCTGTAGAGATATAATCTATAGCACTTGATGACAAAATCTATTTTGGGGAGTAAGGGAAAAGGTGGAATACAAGAGGGCCCTGAGGATTTTAACTCAGGTGCCCGGCAGAATAGGGTATCCGTGAATTAAGTAAGCAATACAGGGGCAATAAGAGATCTGACAGTTGAAAGATAAGCAAGTAAAAGTAAAATTAAGACATGTTGCTCAATCAAACTATGTTTATTTGGTGCTCCTTTCTTAACCACTACATATCTGTCCACATCGAGGAAAAATATGTATGTGGATGAAACACTCAGGCAATTTGTCTTTGATTTGTGGAAATAAGATTTACTCGTGAAACATGAAAATATTTGAACACACAACAGAATTAACTATTCAAAACTGTGACTATTAATAAAGACCAAAAAGAGCAAGCTGGGGGGTGGGCTGGAGTTTTCAGGGAAGGAATCATAAGAGGTAGGATTTGAAGTGACTCTTGAAATATAGGTAGTATTTGGATTGGTGGAAAAGTCAAGGCAGAGGAATGTGAATAGGGAATAGTGAGGAAGCTCTCTTCTTTGACCTGGAACAGAGGGAATATGCAGTCAAAGAATGGGAGATAAAGTCAGTATTTTCAGATGATGAATTTAAACTTTATCTGATAGGCAATGGAGAAACGCTACATTTTATTAACAAGGAGGATGAGCAGCATTTTAGGATCGGCACTGGGAAAAGAACCACCTGAGGACCTGTAGAAGGGGCACTGACTCTGCTAGTCCCCACACAAAATAAATTTGAGGTAAGGCTGATACAGGGAAAGTGGAAAAATTACAGTGATGAGCAAAAGCAACTGGGCAGCAACCAGAGAAATAACACAGCTGTGCTTTCCTGTCTTATTATTCTAGTCATCAGGAATCGCCAAGAGTCCAGTTAGCAAAGTCTGTCTCATAAAAAGTTCTATTTCAAAGCAAAATAAAAAAATCTGAGGAAAACTTTCCTTCTGTAAAAGGAATGGAAGGTAAAGGTGGGAAGGAAGAAGATCTGCTTAGGGGAACAGGTAGGGGAATTAGCTCTATTAATTCTAAATTTGAAGGTCGTTCCCCACAACAAGGCATAGAAAGCAACAAGATGTGGAAGCATGAAAGAGAAGAGGCCTCTGGAAGCACCCTCAGATGTCTGAACCTCATGTCTGTACAAAATTCTTCCATGGGAACCACAGAGGTAACATGAAAAGCCAAGGGAGGAATGTCCGCAGGAAACGGAGGTGCTGCTGACAGGAGAGGGTTCAGGTGACCCCGGCTACGTGGTTTCAGGCAGGGCACAAAGCACTAGGTCAACAGACTGCAATAGAATCAGTTGAATAAACGAATCCATTTCGGATTTCACTTGCGATATCTCAAAATGAGAAACAAGAGGTCAAACAAGATACCAAATTTAACAAAAGAAAGTTTATTTCAGCCGTCACTGCCAATGAACATAAATGACTACTTGCTGAGAAATTCTAGCAAAATAATTGATTCAGATGAATTATAAAGAATTAAATAAATTAACAGCAGAAATATACACCCTACACCTAGATGCACATTAAAAAATTATGGACTTTAGGGATGGCTAGATGGAAATAATTTTTCTTAAATGGTTTCAATCCTGGTAAAGTAAAGTAGATACTTCTGAATTTGTACTTAGAAATCTTTCATTTTTTAAAAAATATTATTATAAACTATTTTTTTTACTGTCACTTGTACTGGGCAGACATAAACAAGATTTTCAAGATTATCTTAGCAACAGCTGAAAACAGTGTTGATGGTAAAAATAAATACTTTTTGAGGAGAATGTAAGATGAAAGAGAAACAGCAATAAGGAGGAGCTTTGCTTTAGGCTCAAATTTTGCATTATTTTGAAAGGTAACAGCCCATGCCGGCTAAGGGCTGGGAGAATGAAAGAAAATATACATAGAGAGGATGGCAGAAAAGTTTTTCAGTTTCTTTCTAACAAAAAAATCTAGACAGTAGATATTCCAGTAAATAGGGGGGAAAAACCCTTAGTGTACAACATAAAACACAAATCCTTTAAAAATCAGGTGTGATGCTGTCCCTCCCATTATTAGTTCAATTGAGCAAGTGCTGACAGTATTCATACATATGACCTGAAAAATTATATAACTGTTTAGGTCTAGAAACAACCATAGGTCAAGCAAGTAGAATGTAAAACTAATTTCATTAATTTTATTTTCATGGAAGATAAATAAGGTGCTTAACTTATAAGGCTTTAAAAAATACTTAAGTATGCAGCCATATTTGAGAAGCAACAGGAAGGTGTGTAAATCAAACTAGAAGTTTAATAAGACAATAGGCGGCTGAACAAGATTCTCTAAACCAAATTTCAATAATAACAAATTATATAGTGAAGAAAGACTAGTGTTTAATAAGTAACTCATGATACTCAAGTGACATAAAAAATACATAAAGTTTCACTTTCTTAAATATAGGAACAAGGGAAATATTCCATATTAAAATGTACGAAGCCAATACAAATCTATAAGGCCGATTAACTAGACTTCTTTAGACAAGTAGTTCAGAGACAGAGAGTTTATACATGAAGAAGCACGGATAACTAGTTATTTAAAAAATTGGGAATTATCTCTAATGAAATAATACAAATTAAAGTCATTATGACAAACGATATTACTACCATAAAGGCATCAAATACTGGAAACTATCATATCCAATACTGAAACAAGCTGTGGAGAATAGGTACCTTCAAATGCCTCAGATCACATGTGATCTTTTGGCAATAATCTATAAGACCTATCAGTTTGTTTATACCCTTTGACCTACTAATTCTGGAGACTTTATTTAAGCATATATCCCAAAAGGAAAAAAAGTATATCACATTAGTTTTAGCAAAAACAATGAAAACAACTTAAATATGCAACAAACAAGGAATAGTTAAATAAATTATAATCCATAATCCAAGGAGAACAACACCGCTATTGACAAGGAAGGAGCTCACGTTTATGATAAAGCAAAAAGTACACACCAAAAATTCTTATGTTAAAAACAAAAAGAATACACCATGACATGAAAACATCAACACTGTATAAAAATTTATGTTTACACACTGAAGACTAGTGTTTTGAAAACACAGCTTGTGGATTCTTTTGCTGGAAAGTTGATAATAAAGTTAGTATGAAAAATAAAAGTGAAGACAATTTTCAACGTCACTGCTATTTCAAAGGGAGTTTCTTAAGGTCTGGTATAAAAAATCTTTTTTTTTTTAAATGGTGTCAGATTTCTCTGGAAAGTTATTTCTGGGAATTGTGAAGGAGATTGGCCTTTGTATAGTGATTATCTGTAATATTATGACAATATTTCCAATGTAGACTCATAGTTTCATGGCTGAAAACTTAGTTTTGATAAGATGGAGCAGGAGGTTCCAGACTCAATACATCAAGCTCAGCTTCTGATGATCAAATGTTTCAATAATCATAACTCGGCTTTTAAATTAAGCTCAGAAAATTCTAATACTTTAATCCTTCACATTTTAATACTAAGGATGAAAGACATAAATATCTGGCTACTGTAAATTAATCGCCTTTAAGACACTAAGTACATCTTATCGTCTGTCCACAGAGATCGTAACATCTATTCCCCCCAAATAATTTTTGTATGTCTTTTGCTCTGCTCATCAGATGAGCTGGTGCCTCAACTGGACATTTTCTAAGTGACATTCAGGTAAACCAGGTTCCTATGACAAAAGTGGGTCAGAAAGCAGGATTAAGAGAGACCTACGTTGCCATAAAATTTTAGAAATGATATGGGAGTCAACAATTTTAACTTTTTAACTAGGAATAACAATTCAAAGTAAGTTTAGAAAAGCAGTTAATATGAAAATGGGCTTTTCTACTGCACAGGCTTCTCTATTAAAACATTATTAACATAACCTTTTACCGCCAAAGGAAAAAATACAAAAATCATAGGAAGGGAGTAATCACATTTAAACAAACAATTCAGTAAAAAATATCTGATAATTGATTCACTGATATAAAGCACTGAAAATAATTTCCCAATGGAACTGACCATATCTTAACTCCATCAAAACATACTGTGTCTTTTCGTGAAAAATATTTGTGGAATAAAATTACACAGCCCAAACTAACCTGTGAGCTCTGTGCCCAGGGATGGCTCCCTACAAGGCTGCCTCCTAACCAGCATGGAGTCCGTGCCAGAAAGCCCCACTGCTACACTAAAAAAGCACAGTTTAAATGAGGTTAATTCTCGGAATTTTCTACCCTATCTATTAAGGCAAATAAACGAGGACAAAAAAGTACTAATGAATAATACATGCTGAATCTCTGAAATTATCTTAGTATATCATTCTAAAAAACAGATGGGAAAAATACTTGAGAAATGAGTTGTTCTGACTGCTGTGTCAGGGGAAAAAAGGTTGGACATTTTGGTTATGCGAACCTCTGAGGTCATTTGGATGTCACATACTGAGTACATTTATAACAGTGTCTATTATTTTAAATAACCTCACATAGGGAACGTAGGTAGGCAACACAACAATGTGTTAAGAAATGAAATACCTGTTTCCAATATGCTCTACTTAAATCGCAAGTTTTCTGTACTGATTCCGAGAGGTTTCTAAGGAATTTTTTTAATATCAGATACTAATTTCAGATACAGCCATGAAGTATTTACTGGATTAGAATTTCCACTATCTTCTTTTATTCTCAAAAGATTTGTACTTACTAAATACAAGGTTTCTGTATTGGATCAAGCAATTCCTGACAGAGTCTAGGTTTTCCTCCTTCTCCAACTAGAAGTCAATTTTATCTCTAGTTTTACGCTGTTTTAACTTAATACTTCACTGCAGGACAAAGAAGAAATAACAGTCTTTAAAGAAACCTACTGTGACAACCTGTGAGCAGTGAAAGAAGCATGTCGCTTTCCCTAGCTTTAAACAAAAGGCAAATTAGATGATTCGGCAATTTTCCTAAAAAGACACAGGAAATAAATTATTTAAAATGCTCTTCAGTTCCTGGAATATTTTAATTGCTAAACTTAAAACTGGAGTACAAAAAAGGACTTACTTCCAGGCTGCCTCTCTTTATGGGATTCAGTACTAGCAACTTCTTCAGAAGATTTTCACAGTCCGTGGACATGTAGAAGGGAATACGGTACTTTCCCCGTAAGACTCGCTCCCGCAGCTCCTTAAAGAGGCGAAAGAGAGCACTGATAACTGACTTTTGAAATTATCATGCTTGGGGATAAAACATCAATATTGGATTTAGCTGATACCTTTAAATTCTGGCCATCAAAAGGCAACGAGCCACTGACTAACGTATAGAGAATGACGCCAAGACTCCACACATCCACCTCGGGCCCGTCGTACTTCTTTCCCTGGAAAAGCTCGGGTGCAGCATAGGGTGGGCTTCCACAAAATGTGTCCAATTTGTTCCCCACTGTAAATTCATTACTAAAACCAAAGTCAGCAATTTTAATATTCATATCAGCATCAAGGAGAAGGTTTTCAGCCTAAGAGGAAGATAATAAAAAGGACAATGTAAAAAGCCTGTGTAAAATAAACTGTTCACTATAATTATTTCAGATCCCAAACACATATTCCTTGCCTCTCATTTTTAAATGTAATATCGAATTTATAAGCTCAGCTTGGTACTTCAACGCATAGCTTCTCAGAATTACATCAATTTAAGACTCAATTTTAACACTAAAAAAGGAAAGCTCTCATTTATATGCATAACTGCAACTCTCTAAGAAAGGTTATTTAAAACCCATTTTCTTTCACAGGATATTTTAAACCCATTTCTTTCTTCATGGTAAGAAACATGCTGGAACTGTACCTTAACGTGACCTATTCTAAAGAACTTATAAATCAAGGTAATGTTAATCCATTTTGGGCTTAATCAACAAGTTTACCCAACAGTGCTCCATTTTAATAGAGTATCATTGGTTAATAATGCAAAGCTCTAGAGTATACCTAAAATAACTGCCAGGCAGAGGTTCTGTTCTACTGAATTCGATCCTTCGTCCTCTCTTACAGAACGCTTCCTCAACAAAGTCCTGTTCTTCCAGTAAAATGAAACAATACAGTGCCGCCTCCATTAGACCTTGTCTGTCTGAAGCTTCCTCTTCCTGTTCTAAAACGAGACCTCTCCTAGAGGTATACTTTGGTAGAAAGCAGTGATTTTTTCCCCCTCATGTTCTGAGATGCTGGTTTTCTAAAATCCCACATCAGAATCACTGAAAGGAAACATTTTAAATGTGCCTTTGGTAAATGCAAGCAATTCAATATAGGATTTGCTTCTGTACATGTTTTGTTTCAAACTGGACGTTACAACTGACAGACTAACAAAGTTATACGTTACTTTGTAGAAGTGATTTATGAGATCACATAAGGGAGTAAAATTTGACTAAAACGAAGATCAGAGTTTTCTCCACCACTGGAGGTCCAAGAGTCATGACAGCCAGGCACTCTGCCCATCATAGAGCTCTTCCCTCCCCCACCCCCCATCTTCCTCTCTTTTTTTAAGGTATGCTAGCTTGGGATATTTGTTTTGGAAAATGGAGATACATCCAACACCCAAAAATACACAACAAAATGTGGTGTGATTTATGACATAAATATTATAACAGCACATAAATTTGGGAGATTTATATTAAACCATAACATAAATAATTTATGGACTGTGTGATAAAAGCAGGTTATTTTGATGTTCTGATGTAAGGGCCTGGTCGTTGTAAATATCTAAGGCCACGTGTGAGCAAGCTGACTTTTCTCAGTCTCTCTGAAGATGTCTGGATGGATATCAAAGTACCCAAGCTGCCTCAGAGGAGGAGAGCTTGAGGAGCCTCTGAGGTTTCCTTCCAGAATTGTACAGGAAACTCCCTCCACTCGACTGGAAGGAAAACACAGGGTTTGAACGTGATTTTTTTTTTCATATAAGAAATGAGATAAATTGGGAGTCAAACACACAGGCAGGGGAATAGTCCTCTTTTTCCCTTTCTTTGCAGAAATGATCTCCCTTTAAAATGACTGAGGGAGGAAATTGAGAAATAGAAAAATTTGGAGCAGTAGAAAGTCTGTAATCTCAGAAAAATAAAGCCAAATACAGGATGAGACTTTTTTTTTTTTTTTTGAGGAAGATCAGCCCTGAGCTAACATCTGCTGTCAATCCTCCTCTTTTTGCTGAGGAAGACTGGCCCTGAGCTAACATCCGTGCCCATCTTTCTCTACTTTATATGTGGGACGCCTACCACAGCATGGCTTGCCAAGCGGTGCCATGGCCGCACCCGGGATCTGAACCAGCGAACCCCAGGCCGCCGAAGCAGAACGTGTGCATTTAACTGCTGAGCCACCGGGCTGGCCCCAGGATGAGACTTTTGACAACTATGCAGTACAGTACTTTCAAATATAATATAAACTACTGCTAGTAATTGACAGAGGCCACAGGAAAAGAAGTAAAAAAGAAAACTAGACTCCAAGGTAAGAAACAACGTAAGTTAAATTTGGAAGAAGAGGGAAAAAGGAAAAAAAGACAAACTATTTTAGCTCAGGGACATATTTCTACCTCCATTAAATAAAAACAAACTTACTTGGCCACAACCATTACTTTCTTTTTTTTTCTGTTTATCTTTGAATAAAACTTGTATATATTTCAGGTGTACATGATTTGATGTACATACACACAGTGAAATAATTATAATAGCCAAGCTAATTAACATATCATCTCCGCACATAGTTACCATTTTTGTGTGTGTGTGATGAGAATATCTGAAATCCATTCTCTTAGCAAATTTCCAATATTCAGGACAGTACCATTAACTTTTTGGATATGACAGCAAAAGCTCAGGCAACCAAAGTGAAAGTAAACAAGTGAGACTTCATCAAACTACAAAGTTTCTGTACAGCAAAGAAAACCATCAACAAAATGACAACCTAACGACTGGGAGAAGACATTTGCAAACCATATATCTGATAAAGGATTAATATCCACAATGCATAAGGAATTCATACAACTCAATAGCAAAACACCAAACAACACAATTAAAATATGGCCCAAACCACCTCAGTAGACATTTTTCCAAAGAAGATATACGAATGATCAAGAGGTCCATGAAAAGGTACTCAACATCACTAATCATCAGGGAAACGCAAACCAAAATCACAATGAGATATCATCTCCCACCTGTTAGGATGGCTATGATCAAAAATATAAAAGATAAATGTTGGCAAGGATGTGGAGAACGGGAAACCTTGTACACTGCTGGAGAGAATGTAAATTGGTACAGCTGTTATGGAAAACCATATGGAAGTACCTCGAAAAACTAAAAATAGAACTACCTATGATCCAGCAATCCTTCTCTTGGAAATATACCCAAAGGAAATTAAATCGGTACCTCAAAGAGATATCTTTGCTTCCAAGTTCATTACTACAAACATTTCTTGACTATCACACACTTCTGATTCTAATGGATGCCAGTTTATACTAATCACAAGCATTTGATGTTCATAAAAACATTTAAAAAATTTCCTTACTTCTTTGAGCTTTGATGTAAAAAATGGGCTCTGGCTCTTACATCAGACAAACCTGGATTTGTCCCCTGACCTTGCTTCTGATTGAATGGGACCTCAGGCATTCTTAGTCTGGGACAAAGTTCCACATTTCTCTGTTAAAATAAGCTAATTAATGATGAAACAAATCCTCTAGCCTTTAATGCTAGATAACCTCATTCATATTTTCCTCATTTCCTCAGTGAAAATATTGCCTTTCATAAAGTTGCTATGAGGATTAAATAAAAACTAATTTCCTTGTATAGTACCTGGCACAGTTAGGCAACGAAAAGATAGCTCTAATACTATATCTGTTAATAATTAAGAATTTGTTATAAAATCAGTCGCTTACCTTAAGATCTCGGTGAACAATGCATTTTTGATGACAATACTGTACAGCAGATACAATCTGAAATAAACATTTGGATAAAAGATTCAAAATGATTTTATGGTAAAACATCGCAATTTTTCCCCAATTATCACCTCCAACTTAGATAAATTACTAACTTGGATGTCAAAGTAATATTTAATAATTTCACTGTTCATTTAGTTCAGAAAACTATACACATTAAAGTCAGAGTGATGAAACTTTCACTCTTAAATGTGGAAAATGTGGAAAAGCAGTAGTCTCTTGCTGAAATACACTAAAATATTTCTCTGTCAGAGTTTGTGATGATTTTTATGGGTTGTTACATTTCTCTATTTACATGATGAAATGTGTACAATTTATAGTTTTGGTCAAATGGTTTATTCCAATGTTGGAATAAGAGCTTTGGTACACACGAATCAGTATCCCAAGACAGTCGATTCAAGTTCAAAAAGCAAGAGTCTATTTTAGGAATTATATAAAATGTGTTCAAAGCATGTTTCTTTAGTGAGGTCAACTGACTAAGAACTTATCAATGGGGTATTTAGCAACACCCTCTATTTGGCTGTTCACATACAAAGAAATGGGAAAATTTTTGAGCCTTAAAAAGAAACCCAATTATCAAAAGAAAAGAAGGAAAAAAGAAATTCAATCTCAAACTTGTCACTAATTCAGGCAAAGCATTCTACAACGGTAACTATATTTTGTATACAGTCATGATTTTTAACCATTACACAGGGCTCTTTGGGGACAAGGCTAAACAGGGAGGAACCCAACAGTTTAAGGGTCAAAGACACAAATGAGAAATAGGTTATGAACATTCTATGACAGTTATTTACTACATAAAATACAGAAATGGCAAGAATTTGAGAGCAATCAAGAACTATTTTGTACATACAATTATATCTGATGTATAGGAGGACGACCATTTGAATGCACAGCAGAACGTTCAATTCTGTGGATTCAGTTAAATGTAAACCCAGTTTGAATGTTAAATATTGATTAGGCATTGACAAATGGAGATAGAAATGAGATTGTTAGAAACCCAAAGGTGATGTGAAGTATGACCACGCTGAAAGAAACATGGGTTAAAAAAAGGAACTTCAAAGTAGAAGTGATGAAATTGATAGTTCAGTACTGTTTTATAAAGTTATGCTAATGTATACTAACATGGTTCAAACAGAGAAAACATGAATTCAAAAGAAAATCAACACACAATGAGTAATATGTAATTCAATTAAATTTATTTTGACTCAACAGTTTATTGAGTACCTGTTATGTGCAAGAAAATGTGCTTGTTGCTAGAAGAATACAAAAATTAACACTACATGGACCCTGCCCTTCAGGAGCTGACAGTCTGATTAGGAGAAGAAAACATGTATATGAGTAACTGTAATACAAGGCAGAATCGCAGAAGCAGAGGTACAGGGAAATGGGGGAATCATGAAGAAAAATTTCAGTTAGAGATGCTTCCTGGATGATCTAAGCCATCCCTGAAGGACAGTAATATTTTAAAACGTGGAGATTTGGTGATGGGGAAGTAGACGGTAATGCGGTGAAAGGCACTGATGTTGGGGCAACACAATGTAGGTGGGAAAAGGGTAACAGTGGGAGTCAAACCGTGATAGACAGGTTGGTAAAAGTCTCTGAATTCCAAACTAAGCAGGTACTACAGAGCCATTAAATGTTTTTGAGCAGAGCCACTGTGAATGACTATGATCAATTTGAAGTGTGAGCCCCCAAAATGCAGCAGAATCTTACAATGAACATTTATAGTATTAGTTCTCTTAAGCAATATGCTTCAAAATTCTGATATCCAATTTTCACTAAAGTCATGTTCATTAGCCAATGGATATACACTTTTATCTGTAAATATTAATACATCTTATTGACATACTACATGGGCTAGCATGGATGACAGAAACTCGCTGATAATGACACTATCTTTTTCAAATCACTTTGTCTTGATACAGTGAAGAAGGCATGTTATAGACAATCATTTGGTTATCAAACATGCATTTCACATGAGACGGAATGGTCTCTATGAAGCAGTTCTAGAGGCATTTCTAGAAGACAAAATCTCCTGAGACTTAAAGACTTAAGAAAGGAAAGATAATTAAAGAGAATGCTGTCATTCTCCCCAAACTCTATGACCACTGACCTCTAGCAGTCAAACCTTGAGGTTTATAATATTACACACTTCTCTAGCAGGGTGGAATTTCTGCCATGAAAGAGTTCTGGCTTCTGACTCCTGCTGGAATCCCCATCCACATGCACAAGTTTTACTGCATTATTCAATGGCGAGATCCTCCCACCTCAAAACATTCACAGAGGTTAAGTTTGGGATACAGTAAGTTGTCTGCTGAAACTTTACTTAAGTCAATTTTATGAACAATTTACAATTCATTAATTTCTCATTTCCACAGTAATTTACAAAGAATGCTAATTTTAATCACTTCATTCCTAAAAATTAAAAAAGAAATCTTAGATGAACTTAAATTACTTTTTCTTATTTTATCATTTCTGTAACAAGTCATATTCAACTTGAACCAGAAATACAAATATCACTATATTCTTCTGCCACATTTGCAAAGTTCTCTGCCTACTTGACTAAATAAAATTGACCATAGTCTTTAAATCTACAAAATATGAGTTCTAACACCAAGACATCTCTAATTATAAAAGAAAATAAAATAATAACCTCTTTAAACAGTCATATTTATACTACATACATAAAACTAATAATACTTGGCAAGAATTACTGGATAAAGGATGAAGTATTTCTTTGCTATCTATCTCAGTCTAGTCTACATTTCTAAGACTATCAAGGAATTAATAAGACGAGTCTCACCTGTAAACATTTCACTATTTATGGTAATCTAAAAATAATCATTTGTAACTATTTTTAAATTTAAATTAAGGAGGAAAAGATTTCTTTTTCAGCTTTCCATTCTTAAAAAGAAAACAGGAATTTTTCTTTTTAAAATACCATGTCTTCTGAAGTCCAGTTTGTGATACTGTGCACTGTACATCACTAAAAATATCAAAAAACAAAGTTGAAAACTACTTTCCATACCTGCCTAAATTTTGCACGGGCCTCTTTTTCTTTCATTCTTCCATGGGCAACTAAGTAATCAAATACTTCACCTGAATCAGAAAGGCAAAGCAGGCAGTAAAATACACAGAGATTTTCAATTAACAATATATGCAACGTCAAGTTTTTGTCTTGTTTTTAAAGGAGGTTTTGGCCTACAGTTTTCTGATAGTTCTATGTAAATCACAAACCATTACATGAATAGAAAAAAAGGAAAAAATTATATATAAAATTGAATACCTGTAGCATCTTATGATTTAGCAAAACTCTTTAAGAAAGTCATAAAAACACAACCAAGGAAACTTGCTTTCTGCTTTCAAGTAGTATGTAAAAATACAGTCAACTCTTTATTATCCATTCTAATAAAGGGACGCCACAGTATGGGCAATCAAAAGTTACATTTGGCTTTGCATTTGGGGCCTATGTTTGAAACAAAATAGCAAAAGTCATATTACATTGGATCTCTCTCTTTTAAATTCCACTTGTCATGTAGTCTTAGTCAAATTCCGTCTCACTACTTCCATCCACATTGATTTCTTTCTTTCCTTCCTATAATCTGATTATGCTTATTCTCACTACATTCATTTCATTTATTTTGGTATTTAACTTCTTATAATACAGAATTAAATCATCCTGTGCGCATCTCCTATTACCCCAAATGAACTGCAAACTACTTGAATATCACCCTGTCTGTACTTTATCTGTATCTCCATCCCCATGACAGAACACAAAGTGGACAGACAAAACATATTTGTTGAAATAATTTAAAGATAACTAGAAACTGTAGAAATCTTGTGATAGATCCATTAGTTTACATGTCTAAGGCTTTTCATTTTTCTCTAGTCAATAATAGTAAAAAAAATTAATGTATAGTTACAATATTAAAAATAAAATATCTCAGTGCAAGGGATAAATTTATTTTTTGTGCTCTTATAATTTGCAACATATAGATAAACATGTGTATCAAAAACACACAAAGTGGCTTAAAGAGCTCTTAGAAAGTACAGAAAGTGTTTAAAAACTCAGGCGTTATAATCAGACCAATTTTGGTATGTCCTGGTTTAGCCTTAAGGAGCTATCGGGAGACACTATGAAGATTTCTTAACTTCATTAAGACCCAGTTTCTATCTATGGCCTTTCTCACACAGCTGTTGTGAGGATTAAATGAAACAATGCATGTGCTTAGCACAGTGACTGGCACATAGTAAGCACTCAATAAATTATATATTTGTATCCAGGTATACAGATATATTACATACACATATATGAAATATCAGTCCTAAGATATAAGTAAAATATTAAAAATCAAATACGTAATGACGTATGTCAGATGAAACTAATACATCTACAATGTCAGACAGCATATATCAAGCAGACTTAAATGATTAAATGGGATGATGACAACAGAGAAATGAATGGATGCCCTAGTGGACCCATCATAGCAGTTAATTCTACATATGTGAATTTAGGCTGGGAAAGATATATGCAAGAGTTCAAAGATTTGGACTACTCTTAAGTTCTGCCTGGAATGCTCATCCCTCAGATGTTTACATGACTCAGTCCTTCACTTGTGAAATATTGTTTACTTAGGATTTGCTTCCCTAACTAGAATGTAATCTTCTTGAGGGCAGGGACTTTGTCTTTGCTCACCCATGTGTCCCCAGCCCTTAGAATATTACCTAGTACACAGTAAACAGTTAATAAATATTGTTGGCATGAATGAAAGAAGGAATAAACACACCATTCCAGAGTGGCCCTGAAACCTACTTCTAATGGTTAGAAGCTTTCTCAGATGGGCTGAGAATGGGCTCCTGTGGACTAAACATGGTTCAAAATCATAAAGGAGTTCCCTACTTTTCTAATCACTGAAGAGCTTTTGCCCCATTAGTGAACCAGAATGAACTGATCTACTCCTGGCAAAGAGGGAGCTGTCTGACTCAACTCTTGTTCGTGCTAGGTTTGTAGTGTGCACGTAAGATTCAATCCTAAAATATCTGGAAATTTCAGAGGAAAAATACTAAGTGTTTTATTTTCCAGAGTTGCCTTGCCACTTATAGATTAAAAAGGCAAGAAAATGATTCTAGATTTACTGCCACAGAACCATGATGGTTTTGTTACAGGATCACTGACTGGCAAGACCCAAAGAGAATCCATCACCAGGAATCAGAATTGAGTGATGGACCACCTGGTTGGGGCTGCATTCCAGTCCACAGCTCTCTACACGACACTGCCTGTCCAGCTAATGCTACTGAAGGAGATA
The DNA here is from genome assembly GCF_037783145.1 of Equus przewalskii. NCBI lineage: Eukaryota > Metazoa > Chordata > Mammalia > Perissodactyla > Equidae > Equus > Equus przewalskii. The sequence goes on along the minus strand of NC_091861.1, from coordinate 10,934,801 downwards.
AGCGACGACCCTGTGTGCTCTATTACTCCAGCCATTGCTCCCTTTCATGAGCACCAATAGAGAGTTGACTGTACTTACCATGGATCATTAATACAGTATACATACTAATATTAACACAGCTTTTCGGTGGACCTTCATAAAAACAGAATGGTGTCCACAGACTTTTAGCAGTCTATTTCTCATACGAAAGTATCAAAGCATGTCTAGCCCCTTTCTTTAGACTTTAGATCACTAAAAAAAAAAATAACTGAACTAAAAATAACACTCAGGGTTCCCAAGCTGACAAATTATTATATAAATCTAACTAAAGAATAGAAAAATAGAGAAATAGTTCATTACGTGGTATTTTTAGATTCATTAATTTTATTATAGACCTATATTTTATGTGAATTGCACGATACTTATTCAAAATCCTATAATAATAAACATTAATGACACAGGTTTTCAGATTAAGTCAAAAACCTACACCGAAATATTTTCAGGATGAAATAAAGCTTTGCAAAAAACCAAATTTACTAAAACTTTCAATGTGCATAAAAAACTGAAAAAGCAATTAAAAAATATATATCTGTAGTAAAAAATTTTAGAAATCTAAGAGAATATAAAATCACATAGTTTAGATGCTCTAGGCTAGAATAAATCTTCTTTATTCTAGTTACATAAAATCTGAATCACCATAAAAATATATATACTTTTTTAGCTAAAAGGACTCAATACAATCCAACACGAAGTTTGATTAGCAAAAAAGTTAATTAACCAAAGTGGTTTAAATAATTTCAGCTGCCCTCTCCTTCAATTGCTTAAATTCTCTGAGCCCTTAAAACCTTCAAGAGCTCTCTTTTTACTTATTAAATGATTTAACTCCATAAATTTTAAACCTGCTTCCGAAAACGTTAAGTACTATGCCTAACAGAACAGTGATTTTGAGCTGACGTTTCTCTCATTTTAGGGAAAGTCCAGGAGATGAAAATAATTTTCTATTATATTTCAGTGTTTAGAAATCATTCCTGTTTTTGACACTATGTAGTCAAAATACACATTATATTCTACTACAAATGCATCTTCCTATTTCCTTGTCAACTCAGTCTTCTAACTTGTAAAATATATAGATCAATACTCGTTCAAATTGAAACATTTTATGGATTATTTTGAAAAAGTATATACATTGAGAATCTGTCATATATAAACAATGAATGAAATAAACATCTGACCTAGAATACGCTTTTACTATAAACTTTATTAAATACATTCTAAATTTGAGATTTCTTGCTCACAGTCTAAAGCTTCTAATCATAATATTATCATATAATATTTAGATAAGAGAATTGAAACATTCATAGATAACAATGCAAATTTAGAGCTTTGAAAAATGTCCATAAGTAATTTTTAAATAAGTCAAAATCTAACTTCCAAATGTAAGAGCAATAGATCTTGAAAGCAAACACTGAATTTTCCTTAAGATATCACTTAAAGGCATTTTAATAAAACTACAGATTCATTAACAACAATGGAAACATAAATAATACAATGAACCTTTGGGTGTTGATAATTCTGTATGACTCATCCAAGATAACTTTTCAATCCCCCTCATCCTTACCCCCACTCGCGTATTCCATGACTAAATAGAGGGTCTTCTCTGTTTCAATAACTTCAAACAATTTTACTGAAAAAAGAAATTAGAGATATAACTCTGCAATGGTTAGCACCTAATAGATACATTTTAAGAAAATTTAAGGTAACATTGAACCAGTGGAAAACTTAAGTAGTTACTAAAAATTATTAATTACAAATTTAAGTTTAAAAATTCTCTCAAGGGTTATTACTACTATGGAAGAAAACTACTCACCATGAAGTGATTTGGAACCAACTGCTGGGTCAAAAGAGAGTTACGTTTCTGGGATTAAAAAACCATTACTTTTTCTAATTAGAATAACGTAATAAAAAGGAAAATCTTAAAATCAGAATACAATTTTAACTAAAGCTTAAAAAGAAACTATATTATAATGAGCCTATCTTAAAATGTTAAATAATATTTGGTACAAATCCAAAAAAATTCCAAAACTATGTGATATTATAAAAGTTTCTGGTTAAAAAAAACAATAAATTATCAGACTTATGTAGTGGAAATTATACACCAAAAACAATCACATTAGTATCTCTAATAAACATAAAAGTTTTAAAGGTGCAAGGAATATGTTGTTAAAAAGTAAACAGATTAAAAAAAGCATTGCTTTTTAGTTCTTACAATTCAATGACTTCATATAATACATACGTAATCAATATTTATTTGTAAATATGGGGGGAAATCAGAACTTACGGAAATAAATTCACTAAAATTGAAATCAATTCTTTACTTTCTTTAAAATTCTAATTAGTTACTTTGCCTATAAACTATGATCAAACTAAAATGCATATTATCAAATGATCTGGAATTCATTTTTTTATCAATACCTAAATGGCATGCAATCTACTTAGAGAGATTTATTAAAGAGATACAAAACACACTTGTATGCATTACCTTCAAGTCATATATATTTTAGTGGAGAGTAGAAGATAGTAAGGTAGTAGAAAACAGCAATTTGTAACCTTCAGTTAACATCTCTATTTTTACCTGAAGTATCACTTTCTCAGGTTATCACTTTTCTTCTTTTTTATATAAAACCTTCTTAAAATTGTATCTTTTCAAATAGCCTCAAATTAAGGAAAATACTTCATCATTAATTGTGTATATAAATTTCGTACCTATATTAGGATGATTCAATATCTTCATTATTCGTACTTCTCGAAACAACTGTTAAAGAAAACAAGCAGACACACTTCTGTTAAAAAAGAACACTAAAGCAGAGAGCCAATCAAAACATCCATTTGAAGAAATTCAACCGTTTACAAGACAGTGCAGGGTCCTGGTAATGTACTAAGGGATGAGATTTGTTTCTCAGTTCCAAATCTAACTTTAATGAGACTTGGTTTCCAGGATAATTTTAACCAGATTAACTTAAACGATTCTGTGTGTGTGTGTGTGTGTGTGTGTGTGTGTGTGTGTACCACATACAATAAAACTTAAACTTTGACTCAACTACTCTTCATTTCTAGGAATAAAAGAAAAACACTGTGGAAGTGAAACTAAATGGTCTTTCACATGATTTTTATCCAAAAACAACCTTCCTTGAGGGTCTGACTCTTTAAAGTCATCTCTACCAGTTGATCAGACACTTTATGAAATATTAAATGATATAACCTACATTTAAATGAAATTTGAAAAGGAAACAAACTATTTTCATTAGCATTTTTAGGTAGATTTATATAATAAGATTAAAGAATAATAAAAATATATTTACCACTTTATATAAAACCAAAACAAAAATGAAAATAAGCCACTTAAAATACGAATGTTAAAATTTCCCTTTGTTTTATTTTACTTTTTAAACTATATAAGGCCTATTTTTCGAAAACAGGATTTGGTATTTTTTTTCTCTATGTTCTCTTTGACTATGTCATCGATTCAAAATCAAGAACTAGTTTTAAAAAATAGAACAACCAATAAGTCATATTCTAAAAAGTCTGTAATATGACACATGCATTTTATCAGAATAAAATCTAAAGTTGGTGCTTTCAGAGGTGACAATTCTCAAAGGGAAATATACAAATGGCCAAAAAGAACATGAAAAGATGCTCAACATCATTAATCATTAGGGAAATGCAAATCAAAACCACAAAGCGATATTACCTCAGACTCATTAGGATGGCTACTGCTTAAAAAAAACCAAACCCAGAAAATAACAAGTGTTGGCAAGGATGTGGAGAAAGTGTATATACCCACGAGACTTGAAAGCAGGGACTCAGATACTTATACACCCATGTCCACAGCAACATTATTCACAACAGCTAAAGTGGAAGCAACCCAAGTGCCCACTGACAAATGAATGGATAAACAAAATGTGGTGCATACATACAGTGGAATATTATTCAGCCTCAAAAATGAAGGAAATTCTGACACATACTAGGACATGAACAAACCTTGAGGACGTTATGCCAAGTGAAATAAGCCAGTCATAAAAGAATACATACTGTATGATCCCACTTACATATGAGGCACCTAGAATAGAGCAGTCAAATTAAGAGAGACGGAAAGTACAATGGTGGTTGCCAGGGCCTGTGGGGGACAGAGGCATAGGGGTTTGTTGTTTAATGGGTAGGGTTTCAGTTTGGGCAGATAAAGAAAGCTCTGGATGGATGATGGTGATGACTGCACAACAATGTGAATGTTGTGAATGTTGATGCCACTGAATGGTACACTTAAAAATGCTTAAAGTGGTAAATCTTCTGTATATTTTATCACAATTTAAAAACAGAAATATAATGTGCTGATACGCCTCAAGAAAATTTCACACCAATGGAAAAACCTACTTAAGGCTTATCTACCACAAAAATCTTGTCCTGGCTATCCTCATTAATTCCTATACCAAATCCAGGTAGTACATAAGTCTGCGTGTGTCTGCTTCATATAAACAAATTTTTATGAAATCCATGATACTTATAAGTTTAATAATTAAAATTGTACATCAATAAACGGAATGTCAAAGAAAATTCATTCCCGTTCAAGAGAGCTACGCTATTTTCTGTAACTGTGAAACGCATTCTCATTTCAACATACTGGGACAAAGAACATGCAGTTAACCTCTCAGTCTTCAGTACTTGAGACCATCTCCTTCCTCGGCTCTGACAGCACATCCTCTGGACATTCCTTCTGCTTCACTGGCTGCTCAGTCTTTTGCTGGGTCCTCTCCCTTCCACTCAATCTTTCAACATGGAGCTCCCCAAGGCTTAGTTCTTAGACCCTTTGTCTTCTTACTCTCTCTGTGTTCTTCCTGGGTGATTTATCATGGCTCCAACTATCATCAATCTGCTGATGTCTACTAAATGTAAATTTCTCATCCAGAACATTCTTCTTATCCTAACCTTTATAACCAAGTAACCAGTCAATATTTTCACTTGGTTGTCTCACAGGAATTCAAACTCATCACTTGATTTCTCACACCAAATTTGATCTTTCCCTGGTTTCCTCCAGCTCTGTATATCCATTCATCACCTTATTACAGAAATTTTAGAATCATCCTTAACAACACAGTCTCCCAAAATCTCTACATAAGATACATCACCAAGACCTGTCGACTCTACCTCCAAAATTGATCTCAAATCTCTCAATGTCTATCCATCCATACTGGCACCACTGTCACTAGATCCCATTGGTCTCTGTACATCCATTCTGCATTCTTTTTTCTGTCCTCCCATCCTTCAATCCATTATCCGCACAGCACTACATCGCTTTAAATCCATTGGTGGTTTCCCAGTGCCATTAGAACAAAATCCACAACCTTTAACCTGGGCTACCCGGCCTTGAAAATCAAGATCCTGGTTACCTGGCCAAGCTTATCTCATGACACTCTACATAACATCCAGGTGGACATCACTCCAGTCATCCAGCATTTTTCTCTCAGTTGAACTTGCTAAGATCCTTCTCTACTCAGGGCCTTTGCACAAGCTGTTCCTCTCTGTCTGGAAAGAATGTTTTTCATCCACTTTTAGAATTATGAAATAGTTTAAATTTCTTAAAAAGTACAGAAACCAATCTAGCAACTCTGTATCCACTGCCAACATCAAACTGATGTTAATATTCATGCCACATTTGCATGAGAGTTTTATCTTTAAGAAAAATTATGAATTTTTAAAGAATAATTTTATTTAAATAAAATATTAAGACATTAACCATTATGGTCAAAGCTAGAGACTCATCGTCATCCCTTTTTCTTCCTTCTCACGCTAGAGATAACCACTACCCTAAGGTTGGTATATAACATTCCACATACTTTTATACTTTTTCTACGTGTATATATAAATAGCAAAATTATTCTTTGTGTTTTAACTTTATATAAATGGAGTCATATTGAATATATCTTTCTAAACCTTTCACTCAACATTATGTTTTTGAGTTCTATCCCTGTTACGTATAGATCTGGTTCATCTATAAATAACTGATGTGTTCTACTACAATATATGATGAAACCATAGTTTATACATTTTCATACTGAGGATGCTTAAGTTATTTTCATATTTTCACTATTGCAAACAGTGCTATAACAAACATTTTTAACGTATTTCTCTAAGGTAGAACTGTAGAAGCTTAATTTTTTGATAATGGTGTATATGCATCTTCTACTTTATTAGGTCTTGCCAAATTACCTCCTCCCTCCATTCTGCACTTGAAAGCCTAGAACTCAAGAAATGTTGAGTGTCTACTCTGTGCCTGGCCCTCTCTATCTTTGCGCCCCACAGCCCTACTGACTGCTTTGAGCTACAAATCTCTGTTACTGATGATTCTGGTGACTGGAGTCTGATGAAAGGAGACAGTCTCCACTCAGAGGGGGCCCTTGGGGTTTTGGACTCATCATCCTCTTCCTAACGTGGCTAACAAGTTTTAAAAAGCAGCTATTAGTTAGCCACTAGGCTCCTATCAAAACTGAATACCTGTCCCCCAGTGGTGTTCCTTGACCAAATTGCCTTACTCAGGTATGTGAACCAGGACAAGGTGAGGAATACAGCATCAGAAGTGTGTGTGTGTGTGTGTGTGTGTGTGTGTGTGTGTGTGTGCATGTGTATACTTGATTTCTTAGGGCAGTTTTAGGTTCACAACAAAATTAAGCAGAGAGTACAGAGTTACCCTCCTGCCCCTACATACACACAGCCTCCCCTATCATCAACATCCCACACCAGAGTGGTACATTTGTTATAACCGATGAATCTACATTGATACATCATTATCACCAAAATCCATAGTTTACATTAAGGTTCATTCTCGGTTTTGTATATTCTACGGCTTTTGACAAATGTATAGTGACATATATCCACCATTATAATATCATACAGAATAGTTTAACTGCCTTATATATCCTCCGTGCTCCAGCTATTCGTTCTTCCCTTCCCTCAAATCCCTGGCAATCACTGATCTTTTTACCGTCTCCATAGGAAAGGCCAAGGTCATCTGAAAGTAATTCTGACGCGAGCTAAAACAATACTACACAGCCATTGGCTTCCTACATCTCAAAGTTGTCTTGCATATATTGTTCTATCCTTAGTTTCCTCTCCTTCAGTAGTTTTTGACAAGGAATAAGAAAAAAACATAACAAGCAACAGCATGTGTGTGGGTTGAGCGTGGGTTGGCTAAAAATAATAGGTAGTTGTGGAAAGAGGAAGAGTGGCTGCCGTTGGAAGAAGTGATTATGGTGTTTTAAGTGGTATATTGACTAAAGATAATGAAATGCCAGAATCCTGGCCCACCAATCACCCTTCCTCTCAAAGAAACACTTGAAGTATCAGCTATATTTGGGTCATTAATGCTCCAAATCTAGAGAATTCAGCCAACTAACCAGAAGCACATGGCTTCAGTAAAGGTTTATGGCGTCTGTTCACCTCCACAGCCCCCTAACCCCTTCCTAAACTCTAATATTCCAGTTGGCTGCAAAGAGGACAGAATCTGCACTAATGTCAGAGTCTCCTGCACCAGCTGCATGAGTCAAAGGGAACAGAGAGGGCGAGAGCCGGTGAGTCACATATACAGAGCAGATCTTTACTAGCAAGGCTGTCAATCTTATCAGTGCTCGCTTTCCTTAGGAAAGGTAAAGAGGGTTGAGAGAAGGAGAGCTGAACATTTAGATCTATGATAAGAAGTTTACCCTGAAATGGAGAGTTATTACTTAAAAAGCCAATTACTGGGGCTGTCCCTGTGGCCAGGTGGTGAAAGTTCCCCACGTTCTGCCTTGGCAGCCCAGGGTTCGTGGGTTCGGATCCTGGGTGCGGACCTACTCTACTCATCAGCCATGCTGTGGAGGCATCCCACATACAAAGTAGAGGAAGACTGGTACAGATGTTAGCTCAGGGCCAATCTTCCTCACCAAAAAGAAAGAAAGAAAGAAAGGAAGGAAGTCAATTATTGTATGTATCATATGCCCAGGCACACAAAAGGAAAATTGAGGTTTGCAAATAGACTAAATAGTTCCACATTATTATTTGAGTTTCTGATTCTAATTTTATCTCTATTATTTTCTTTCTCATTTTCAAACTGTGATATCCTAAGTTTAGCAGGCAAGTTCTGAATTCACTATGCCCTTCAAACTTACTGTTTCAACTTTGCTGTGGGCTAGAAACTAAAGCCAGAGTTTCTTAAAATTGCGTGGTGAACTAGAGAAGTCAGTCCTGAGTGAAGGCTTGAGACGGGTCTTCTATGACTGAAAGGCAGGGGCTTCACTGTTCGAACTGTGTGGCAGATATTCTAGCTGTTCAGAGGCCTTTATTATTTCCTTCCTGGTCCTTGGCTTTGTTCCAGATAACTGAAGCTAGTAAACAATCCTCAACTCTGTGGAGAGAGATTTCCTTTTCAAGTGAGTCCTTCCTGGTTAGGGCTTAGGGTCGGGATTAGTCAAACTCCATTAGTGTTAATCAACATTTGCCTCAGTTATGAGCATTTTCCTTCTCTCCTCTCAACTACTTACTCTCTTCTTTCCTACCTCTTCCATTCCTTCTGCCTGTTACCCCTTTTGATGGTGGGAAAACCTGTTCTATTTGGAAGTAGCCAAGTAGACATGGCTTACAGACAATCCCCACTCTATTTACACCCAAAGCACCACACTCAGGGGCTAGTCAAATGCGCACATCTTCTCTCCATCAGCCCTGCTCACCATGTTGCCCTTGGCCTCATCAGTGTCACAGGACTTCACTGCTTGCTTCTTCCAGAGGCAGATGGGGACAACTCTGTGGCCTTGGGGAACGTGACAAAGGCAGTGGTCAAGCTTGTTCCTACTGGGAGAGCTCTTCCAGGCTGTCATCAGAGTCCCAGTAAACTAGGCTTATAGGAGGGATGTTGAGATCTTCTGGTACCTTTCAACACAGCCTTCTTAGCCTGTCAAGTATTTTGCTCTGATTTGGCTTTGGGGAGGGGCAGGAGTCCTTCTTTGCCTTTACTGTAATCTTTTCAAAAATTCTATCTGTATCTTTGACAGCAGTTTACTGGCCTATTAATGCCAAGTGTGGGCGCTGCTTTACCTGGTAGATGACATTCAGTTGTAAGAGATAGAATTAGACTTTCTCAGAGATGCCATTCATTGAGAGATTTTATATATGACTTTTGTACATTAACAGAACCCTACAGATTACACTTTCAAATTTTCTAGTTTCTAGGATCATCGTGTTACTCTTCTTTTAGCCTTCAGACATCTTATTGGGACACTAAATATTTTATAAAGTTATTACTAGTAGCAGTATAACAACTCAGGCTAACTTCTTAAGTTCTTCCCATGAAACAGTAGTTCAGGAAAAGAGATCTGAATATAATTAAGTGAACACACATTAGATGATTTCTAACTAAAAACATAAAATGATGCTCAGTATTACTTCCCAAACCTGACAACTTGTAGTCAGTTATTCATTGCAAAGCACTAGAAGAAAATACTCTTTAAATGATAGGCTGTGGCACTTTCTCAAAGTTCTATCTTTATAGATAGATTATAAGATTCTTATTTCTTATGAACTAGTACCAATTTCATATTGCTTGAGTCTTTCCCAAGACCTTGTACAACTCTGGACTCAAGTTGGTGCTCAATAAATGTAATTGTTTGGGCTATCAAATCAAATAACTTCAGAGAGAAGTTATTAAACTTAAAATAGATTAAATTTGAAAAGATGGCCAACCTCACTAAAAAACACGGAAATTAAAAGGAGATAACATTTTGTGTCCATAAAATTGGCAAAAATTAAGAAATCTGATAATATAAAGTGTTGATAAGAATGTGGAGCAACAGTAAATCTCATTCAGTGTCAGCAGAAGTATAAATTGGTGCAACCACTTTGAAGAGCAATTTGATATTATCTAGTAAAGCTGAGGATACGCATACCCTTCAACCCAGCAATTCCTCTTGGAGAGATATATCATTCTGTACATCTTCACAAAAAGATATACACAATAATGATCATTGCAGCATTGTCTGTAATAGCAATAACAAAAAGCTAATGAACTGGGAAAAAAACAAAATGAAACACAGAAACACCAGGAACAATCTAAATATCCACCAACAGAAAAATGGACCAACTGTAGTATATCTATTAATAAGAGAATGGGTAAACCATGGCATATTCATATAATGGCATATAGTAATAGTAGTGAAAATAAATGAACTAGACTATATAGACTAACACAATTAAAACCGTAAGACTGTTAAATGAAAAAAGCAAGTTGCAGAAGAATAGGAAGTTTAAAAACAAATAATGTTAAGTATTTTATGTACAGATACACGTGAAAACCAGAAAAAAATTTTGAATGGGAATAAGAAAGACCAAATTCAGAATAGTAGTAATTTCTAGGTAGGAAAAGACAGAAATAGAACCAAGAAATGACACATAGGGCTTCAAGAGCATCTGTAACGTTTTACTTCTTTAAAAAAAAGATTAGAAACGAAACATTTAGCCCGATAAAAAAAATCATGAGAAAGCAACTTTTTTAAAATGAGAAAGACATTCTGCAGTCCCCATCAAAAAATTAAAAATAGACTAGTTTACTATGTCAACAATCTGCCCAAGTTAGAAAAAAATAGGAGTATGACTCTTCAAATAACTGAGAATACTACTTAAAACAGCCAGATGGTCAGTCTAAATCATAGGTGATTTAAAGATCCCTAGCCTCCTCCACTTCCAAGAGAAAATTCTTCCATATCTATTTTAGTAAATCTCACGTAGCTTCCTGAGAATAAAGAAATAGATGTACGCTGTACAGCCAATAAGGCCAAGCACTTAGAATAGAGGTTTTAAGAGGCAGAGGCAGAATACAAACATCAAAACCCAAAACGACTACCAAAACCAAAACAAATAAAAATTAAGTGATGTTTTATGAAAAATCCTTGGTTATCAGTGCTTAATTTTAAGGAGGATGGAGGATTTAACAGTTGTGGAGACAAGAAAGGATTCCCTGAGCAATGACTCTAAGGCTGAACATGAGGAATGAGTAAGGATTAACTAACTTTTGCAGAGGGTACGATGCAAAGCTGCACGGGCCTGGTGGCTGGAATGACCAGTATGAATAGGAAACGAAACAAAGTCACTGAAGTTGGAAGAGCAGGGGATGAGCAGAGTGGGGAGATGCTGGAGGGAGTTAACGGACAGTGAGGTGGAAAAGGAAGGTAGGGCCTTGAATTTGATTTCTATGCTACCAAAAATGGAATGCCATCTAAAAGTTTAAATAAAGGGATGGTATAATCAGAGATGAATTTTGCATCCATGATTACATTTTAAACTCTGTGTGTGCACACATGCATGTATGTGTGTGTGTGTGTAGGGATGCAAAGTGGAGGCAGAAAGAAGGTTACTGGGGTAGCCCATTGGAGAAATAATAGCAGCTTTGTCTATAATGGTAGTGATGGAAAAAAGCAAAGGTAGACATAAAAAAAGATACATAAGAAATAAAATCAGTACAACTCAAGGATGGATCAGTGGTGAGAATGAGGAAGAGGGGGGAGTAAAGAGAGTTCTGAGGTTTCCGGTTTACACAACTTGGGGACAGCGTCCTTCACTGAGAGAGGACACTGGAAGAGGACCAAGGGGGTGAGGTGGTGGCATGGGGATCAGGAGTTGTTTTGGACGTAATGAATTTGGGCTATCTCTGAGAGACTACAAATTTAGGGGAGGTCTGATTGAAGATATAAATTTGTGAGTTTGCCGACAGTTTATAATTTAAACCACAGTTACCTTTGAGACACCAGGAAGAGAACACAGAAAGAGAAGTCCTAGGACTAAGCCTTGTGAAACCCCCACACTGAGTGGCCAACAAAAAGGACAATGACTCTATTTAAACAGAAAAGGAGGAACCTAAAAGGCAGAGGAAAACACAAGGAGAAATATGTATTTCTTTCAATAAATATTTGTTAGATTAAGAAATAATTAATAAACACATGTATTTGGCTCAATGACACTTAGCTCCAATCATAAGACAGTTTCGACTTCTAGTTTTCTTTTTTTTTTTTTTTTACTTTTTATTTCTATTAAATTAAAAATCCCTAAGTCACAATCGCAGATAGATATGGGAATGGGACAAACATTAGCTGATGTGTCAGAGACATTCAGCTTGATTATTGGATCCAACCTTACAAAGGTATTCCTCCCTGAAGATTATGTGTAGCTCTCAGACCAGATTCCAGGTTGCTGATCTTATCACACTCAAAAGCTGGAAGACTGGGGCTGGCCCTGTGGCCGAGTGGTTAAGTTCGCGCGCTCCGCTGCAGGCGGCCCAGTGTTTCGTTGGTTCGAATCCTGGGCACGGACATGGCACTGCTCATCAGACCATGCTGAGGCACCGTCCCACATGCCACAACTAGAAGGACCCACAACGAAGAATAGACAACTATGCACTGGGGGGCTTTGGGGAGAAAAAGGAAAAAAAAAAAAATCTTAAAAAAAAAAAAAAAAGCTGGAAGACTGGAAGTTTCGATGAGGGATAACAGTAAATGGATTCTTAATATACTCTTCAGATATGCTTGCTCTGGAAGGTATTTTTCATATTTGGATGTAGCATTTGTATGTTAAATATGCCCAATAATATGTCATATGTTATTGCCCTTTGTCTATAACTAAACAAGTTTAGAAAAGTCAGATTTTTGGTCAGTGGACTGCTTGAAACACAGTTTGTTTTTTTCAGAAAATCTGGTTATCTTATCTTCAACATTTAAACTGTTGATATTTTAACTAGGCAGTAACATTATCGGTATCATCTTTTAAAAGAAACTTGTTTGAACACTTTTTCCCTCAAAATCCATCACAGTTCAGTGGGAAAGATTTACTTCCCACCAATTCTTCACACTGTGCTAAAGAGACATCTTTCAATAGCCATGATTTTACGATAACCTCTGTTTTCAGTATTTCCTTCAAAACCAAATCAAGATCAGAGGCATGTTGCTGACCACTAATTTCATGGAGAATGAAGCAACAAGTGGGCATTACGTATAATATTGTTTATTCACGTAGCAGTATCATTCCTTGCAGAATATCCCCCTCCCCCCAAAAAAGCCCTCCTGGTGTTATCTTATTACTGAATCAAAGACAACTTCTGCAGTTTACAACCCAGCTCACAAAATGCTAACTCTTATCACGTAGGTTTTCATTGACCCACAAAAGAATTGGTCAAGACTTTTCCTTCAACTGATTCGCACACATGAAAAGGACTAGAAGGAAGAAGTCCTCAATACCTAAGTGGTTTTGTTCAGGGATAAAGCGAAACGTGCTATAAAGCATGCATATGTGAGAGTAACTGACATTTCAACATACGTCTGAGAGGGATATCTGCTAAGGAATATTGCCAAACAGCTTCTTCTGCTTTCTCCTTGGATCAAAATATTTGTCAATAATTTTACGATTGCTTTTACAAGTTTGGTTTCTTGATAATTTACTAAATGAAATTTAATTCTGAATATTGCTTCCATGGATCTGTCCTCCTCTCTACCTAGAGTGACAAAATTCATCAACGTAACAGAGATTATTACGCAGATGTTCTGGAAAACTTGACTAGCTGAGCAGAGAGGTCTATGGGCTTTATCTGAAAACTCACTCAAATTTAAAAGGCTTACGTCACCATTTGACAACACTTTATACAATAGATAACACACCAGACACTAGCAGTAAATGGATTATTCATTTAATAAATCTAATTTTCAGATGTCAACTACTGAAATTTTTTCACACTTTCCCTGCTTGTGCAAAACCACTATCCTCGCACAGAGGTTCACCTTCTCCGTAACCATAAGGCAGCAGTCCTCTTTATTACCTAACGACACGATTCTGAGCTGTAGCATTCTTGTTTCTATTTCCACTACAGGTTTTACTACTCAGCAAATCTCTTCTGAACCACTGAGCCATTTTTGTGAATTGGGAATACAATGCAACACAGTAAAACAATAGAAAATACAAATTGACAATACACAGAAGACAGCAAACCATACCCTGCCAACTGTGAGCTGAGACAAGCTAACACAAACTTTGTCATCTGTGTATACACTAATGTGTCCAAGTTTCAAAATTTAGTGGATTTTCTGAGAAAACGATAATCTTACATTTTAAGTATGTGAACTATGAATAAAATTGCTTCATTGTTTTGCTTTTCCTCTTAGGCTGCTTAAAAGATCCCTAGGAATCACTAATATAGTTCATAGACCCACTCCAAAAACCACTAACGTATGAGTAGGGACTCATGCTCCAAAAAGGAAGCAGTAATACAGCATCTATCTCAATACTTTTTAAACTATGAAAACTCATTAAACTGGATTCCATTAATTCAAAATATGTGATACAAACAAAGGAGCATATTAGGTGAACAATGTTGAAGCCAAAGATGCTTAATAATTCCAAAGACCAAACTGTTTTTAAGAACTTTATATTTTAGAAGTTTTGAACAGTTGGAGCACCAAATTTAGACTACTTTTATCTATCATTGATGTTGGCAAAGGAAAGTAATATTTCCTATAAATGTTATACACTCAAGAGGATAAAGAAGGAAAATCGGCTTAAATTCAGATCAAATCCAGAACAAGATTTAACCAAATACTACTGGAGATGAGATTAAAATGAATCATTATTTCAAATATACGCACTATCATTACCTCTCTTTTAACAAGCACATTTAAGACATATAGAGCATATTTTGCTATTTGTTACCTATAGAACTTGACTGTCAATGCTAAGGAAAACAAATGAATTACAACTGACCGGGAGATGCTACTGGCATCTAAGGGGTAAGGCCAAATGTTGAATGTTCTACAATGTATGAGAACTAATCAAGCCTTGATCTCTTTTTTCCAAAACTTTCAACAGAATGCAAATCTATGAACATAAATGAAAATGATTTAAAAAACAACAACATGCACACAGTGAACTGACTATATTTAGTGAATTCCAATCTTTCCTTGCTTTAATTTTCACAGATTAAATAAAACAAAATTGTCATCATTCTTTATATGCCTGTTTGGAAAAGTAAAATTTTATCAGCAAGATTAGCAGAACTTATAACAGAAATTACCTATCATCAACAAGTACATTTTTTATTCAGTAAATAAATCAACATTTAGCTTCATGTTTGCATGTTTCAACAAGCCTAACTTTGGTTCCACAACCTTCTCTGCGCCCTCTTGGGAAAGACAGAGTGGGGGTCACATTACTATATATCCAACTAGCACAACAGGCCTGGAGTAGCTCTAAATGTCACTGAAAAGCACTCAATTTACCAAAGTAACATATAGCTTAATCCAGGAAAAGTGGAAAAGCTAGGTGGGCCATGGACAGGGCCAGTGGGCATAGCTATGTTGTTCGTGCATCTTAAAAGGATTCCCAGCAGAAGGGCGGGAAAAATTTGTCCCACTGTGGCTCCAGCCTAGGAAAAAACAGCATCTTTGGACAATTCATCTGTCCAGAAGGGAGGATGCCTTTTTGTAACTCATACTACTGCATGATGGTTTGCTGAAAGACTGGTGCTAGAAGTTTCTCGCAGAAGACAGCCATAAGGTATATTATCTCACACTGACAGAGAAAAAAGAATCTAGCAACCCTTTCATATTCTCACTGATTAGAAATATCAACGCTATGAAAAGTTATTTTGGTTGTCAAATTTAAAAGGAATCTCAATAACTACAAAGACAGATCTCTAAGTAGAAATACATAAAATAAACTGAATTATCTGGCACTAAGCCAAGCAGAAAACCTTGATTATCAGACTCAAATTTTTAATTTAATGTTAGAATCACATCAGGTATAGTTAAACACAGTGTACTACAAATTTCTTATGATAAGATTCAATCTGTTTTAGGAATCCAAAATTATTCATATAACATTTAAATATGTGACTACGATCTTATGTTCTAATAAAAATCACAACGTATATTATCTTACTATATACAAACTTAACATATACAGCATAAATGTTAAAACATCTGCTTCATTTTAAAGTACTAAAATGTGTACCTGAGGAAGTTTTCCCACATAAGCAATTAATAAGGCAACAGGAAACAGCTTTACCAGGTTTACGAGGTAATCTCCATCCTAATTGCTTTTTTCCCTCCCCCTGCCGTTTTAGATTTTCACCCTTTGAAGCAGTGTTCATATCTTTTCCTGTAAGTTAGCTGAAAAGCTAGTTTTTGTAGAAGGAAGAAAAGCGAGTGAAGCAACAAAAGGAAACCCACCTATGGACAATGTTAACTCACAAATAGATTTTTAACAAAGCAGAATCCTGAATACTTCGAAATATTTGATATAAAGTTTTATTCTACTGAATTAGAACACACAAATTCCTTCCATATCGCACATGCATTTGAGTAGTAGATATTTCTCAAATAACAACTTGATA
The DNA here is from genome assembly GCF_037783145.1 of Equus przewalskii. Classification (NCBI taxonomy): domain Eukaryota; kingdom Metazoa; phylum Chordata; class Mammalia; order Perissodactyla; family Equidae; genus Equus; species Equus przewalskii. The sequence goes on along the minus strand of NC_091861.1, from coordinate 10,918,378 downwards.
ATATTATTTAAATGTTACTAAATATAAACAGTATGTTTTATATCATGTCTTTTCTTCATATATTAATGTAACGTAGTATTGTATCTAACAGGAAATTTAGGATAACTGACTTTACACAATATCATGTATTAATTAATAAACTCATATTGTAATTACTTACTATTAAAATAATTAAATACCTTTTGTAGACTAGTCGGATTCAGCTGAGTTTTGTCTATTATTTTCACAGCAACCTAAAAGAGAGAATCATTGAACTATATTTGAGAATACATATTTCAATGAATAAAAACTTATAAAGAAAACATCTTTTGTTTCATTCCTAACAACGTATAATTTAGCTATATTTGGATGGTAAAGTTTTGATAATTTGGCAGCCTCAGAATATATTCCATGGACCCAAGTCTTTAACCTATTGGATCGAGTCAATGAAATTACATTTTATTTCTTCCAAGTTTCTCCCTTTAAAGTAAAAATCATCTGTATCTTGATCTTTTACTCATGATCTTGGTAAGATATTACAATTATCATAGGAGAGGAGCTTATAAGCTTCCAGTAAATTAAGTATTACGTGAATAAAATGATTAAGTGGCTAGAGAGACCAGATACCCAAGCTTCTTACGGCAAACCAACAAAATGGATTTGAATGTCCTCTAAGTCTCTGCCTAATGCAGCCTGTGTTTGAATAGTTCCTGGGGTCAGAAAGGACAGAGAGAACTAAATTCAAGTGGAATGACAATAACATTATGTCTAGAATAAAAGGAACTTATTAAAAACATTTTGACAAAGATTTTTCACAATGTCCTAATTGGATCCAGTAAGCATTATGTAATATAGAATGTTAGATGTTTATTTTTCATCTTTAATATATGTTATTAAATATAATATTAATTACTACTATTAAATATATAAACATACATAATGTAAAACACACGGGATTTTAGAAACCCAATTCTCTTATTACCTAAGAAAACCATCTGTAAAACAACACCTGCTCAATGTGGTCTCTAAATAGATAAAAACTGGTAACTTTCTACGTATTTATACCAAATTTACCCTAGCCAGTAATTAATAAAAGTCCTGTTTCCGGGTTTGGGAAGCAAAGGTAATCAAAAATGTTTACATAAACCATATAATGGAAGGCAGAAGTCTGAGAAAAACTCATCTGTAGCACACCTGATTTATAAGAGATGCTACTATATAGGGATGAGTCTTTCTAAAGACTAAAAGGTCAACTTTTTATGGTACGATATAGCGCTACCTATGTATGCTCCATTCACACACATCCCCGTGTTTAGCATATTGCAATTGTCATTTATTCCCGGCATCGGCTACAGGAAAGCTTTTTAACAAGGCTCTGGAGAGGTCCAAGGAAATATTAAAAGGCATCACGAAAACTTACCTCTCTACCAGTTAGAACATGTCTCGCCAATTTCACTTTGGCAAAATTTCCCTTCCCTATTGTTTTTTGTAAACGGTAATTTCCAATGTGAGGCTGTTCGTCTGTTGCTGACGTAATGGAGTTTCTACACCGAGGGATGTTCTGTCTGCTACTTGACTTGGGAGGCTGGATATGTGGTTCAGTATATCCATCCACAGATGTATGCTAAGAAAAAGGTTACAAGATTTCATTGTTAATTAACGTACATTATAAAAGGACAGTTAAAAAAACTGCAAAATATTTTCATTAAAAATTCATCTTCAGTGAAAATACACTGCACTACATGATTTTAAAGTCTGAGCATTCTATTTATAATTTCTACTTGACTTTGGCTCCCTTTGCCAGGGGGAATATGACTATCTAAAATGAAATGTTCTGCAGTGCTTTAGGCATATGATGTGATTAAAAAATATAATGCTTAGATAGCCAGGAGCCCACAGAGCATTACTCCTCTAAGGGTGCTACCCCTTTAGGTTGAGATGACAACACAGTCTAGGATTGCTTCATGAAAAGGGCAGAGTCTTTAATGCCAAGAAAACCAAGCTTAAGAGTACAGTTCTGTTTCTGTAAACTAGCCCAATTACTTGTCATGGTCACTCGTTCATTTGCTGGGCAGATAACTTGGCCAGCTGACCAACCAGCTGCCAGCTTCAAGTAGATGTCTGATTGACGCCTGCCCAACCCCCTCACACACAGCTTACCACGCCCAAGCAAGAGCTATCTATCACCCTGCCTGGATCCATGACCCAGCACCCACTGTATTCCTCCTCAGTGCTGTTCTTGAGGCTAACATGTCACTCTGTCTCAGCCTCACACTAGCCTACAACTGCAATGAATAGCTGAGCCTGTTCACTTGCAGGCTCAGTGCCTGAGGTTCCAGGTAAAGCTGCCTCACAAACTCTGCCCTTGTCTAGTTTTGTCTGCATTTTTTCCTTTTTTTTTTTTTTTTTGAGGAAGACTGGCCCTGAGCTAACATCTGTGTCCATCTTCCTCTATTTTATGTGGGATGCCTGCCACAGTGTGGCTTGACAAGCAGTGCGTAGGTCTGCACCTGGGATCCAAACCATTGAACCCCGGGTCACGGAAGCGGAACGTGCCAACTTAACCAGTACATCCGGCCAGCCCCTGTCTGCATTCTGACATACGTAAAACTTCTAGCAGTTTTTGTGAAAACATAGAATCACACGCGATAAACATAACATCTTTCTCTAACTGGCTTCTTAAACATAGCTGAAGATGAGTAGAACAAATTAGCAAAAGAAAGGGATACCTTTTATTTGCAAAGTAACTAATTCAGACTCCTCATGTCATCCTAAGTATTTGACCAAAGCTTGTGAAAAATTGTGATCAGAAATTTCTTAGAGGCAACATTAAAAATGACTCCACTTCCCAGTCTCATGCAAAGCACAAGTCAAGGTCACTTTTCTATCTGTTATTACTTTCTGATTTTTTTTTTAACTTGGCTCAGTATCAAAGGGTTTCTCAGTGTCTTACACACACCAGCAGCCCTGGCCTCATTCTGAGTTGGTGCTCCTTCGGTGTATTCTCACAGCAAACTGTACTTCCATATATGTCAGCACCATTCCACTGTACTATTAGACACTTACTTCTCTGTCTCGGCCACCCACCGTGAGCAATTCGAGGGCAGGGATGTTTTCTCTTCATCTCTATATACACCACATTGTAGAGTGCCAGACACAAAGGAAAGATTCAAAGAATCAATAGTTCTCGTGATGCTGTCCCTGGACTAGCACCACCAGCATCATCTGGGAACCTGTGAGAAATGCAAATTCTCTGGCCCTGTTCCTGTCCTACTGAATAAGAAACTCTGGGGGCGGGGTCAGCAATCTGTGGTTTAACAAGGCCCCCAGGTGATTCTGATGCTGCCAAAGTTTGAAAACTACTGCAATAAACAATGTGAAAAGGAGGTAAATACAAAGTTATTCAGCGGCTCTTAGAGACTTTTCTACTATCTGAGCACAAACAAGAGATTTTAATTATAACCATTTTCTGAGAACAGAAGTATTACAGGTTGCTGTGATATTTCCCACAAATAGTACTTCTCCACCTCAACTTGTTCTGTAGGGAATGTGGTCTTGTCCGTCCTTCAAGATGTAATCTTATCTCTCCTCAACAAAGCTTTCTACGTCTTTTCACAGAGCAGAGTTGATTACCCCTGTCTTCTACTGCTATCTATACATCCAGGAAAAACTTCTACTATTGGAATTGCCACACCATCTTCTAAGAGTGCGTCCATGGTGCATTTTCACTGTTAGACCCCAAGCTTGTTGAGCTCCCTAACTTAATAGAATGTTAGGCACAAAGAAAGAACTCAATGCATACTTAGCTAAATTTAAGGAATTTAGGACTCTTGTGCTAATGCCCATACAGAATGACTTCTAAGGAATGATTCCTTGCTGTCCAAATCTTTGATGTGCATAATAGGAGGATGAGTTAAAATATTTGAGTTGTAATCTAGCTCCCAATGCTGGTTGCAGGGTATATCCTAACACTAAACCAAACTATAACACTAAACCAAACTATGATAGACTGCATTATTAGCCCCAAATTTTCATACCCTTTGCCAGGTATCTTTCCAATATCCTCCTACTAGGGGAGGGCATAGTTCCCCACTCTTTAGGGATCAGTCATATGATTTGCTGTGGCCAATAAAATAAGTTGAAAGTGACACTATGCCAGTTCCAAGTTAGTCATCAAGAGGCCTTGCTGTGTTTCAACCTGCTGTCTTAAACTTCTGCCATCACCATGAGAAGGACGTGGCCAGGCTAATGGCAGAAGGAAGATGAGAAATACACAGAGCAGAGCCACTCCCAGCTGAGCCTGGATTAAATCAACTGATCCTCAGATGCCCCTCTGATTCATGAGAAGTAATACATGCTTGTTAGTCTCAGCAACTGGGTGCTGGGATGATTTCTTACGCAGCAATGACCACTGATACACAAAACTCACAATTTTTAGATTAAGAGATAAACATAAGGGAACAACGAACAATTAGGAGATTTTTATCAGACATGTTCAAATTCTAGTAGAGTCTGCAAACAAAAAAATAGAGGGGGGGTTATTATATAATCAAATCCCTAAGGAGAAACTCTTGATCAGGTAAGCTACATAGGGGCAGAACCCTTGACTATTTCGTATCCCCAGCAAAAACAGCAAAACAGAGGAGTCAGCAAACTTTTTCTGTAAAAAGTCAAACAGTAAACACTTTAGGATTTGCAAGCTGTACACTGTCTCTGCTGCATATTCATTTTTTTTCCAGCTCTTTAAAAATATAACAACCTTTCTTAGCTCAGGGCCATACAAAAACACACCAAAAGGCTGGATTCAGCCGATAGGATGTAGTTGGCTGACCCCTAGTGTAACACATCATATTTTGGGATGCAGGATTAAATTGTTTCTGGCTGATTCTACCAACAGAGTGTAGATTCCAGGAAAAGCACAGGCATGGCTGTGTCTGTACTTGGAGAGCAGAGAAGAGGACAGAGGGCTCTCCCCAAAATATCATTCCTTCTTATCCCACCCCCTAAATTGGGAAGGGTAGTATATTCTCCAAAATCCTTTTTTTAAAATGAGATCTTCTAACTTTCAACATTAAGCATGATCATTTTATGAGCCATTCAAATTACACAAAATGCATTTAGCTATCTTAAATTAGAAAGTAAAATAGAATATATAGCATATGTTTTATATTATATAATTCTGATTATAAAACTCTCACTCAAATTTTTTTTTCTGCTTTATCCTCCCAAACCCCCCGTACATAGTTGTATATCTTAGCTGCAGGTCCCTCTAGTTGTGAGATGTGGGATGCCGCCTCAACATGGCCCGAAGAGCAGTGCCATGTCCATGCCCAGGATCCGAACCCTGGGCCGCCACAGCGGAGTGCATGAACTTAACCACTCAGCCACAGAGCCAGCCCCCTCAAACAAATATTTTTTTAAAAAACCATCTTTCCTTAGGATTGTCACCGCATCCCTCAGGAGCACAATCTTTTCTTTAACAAACTCTTTGAAGAGTAATGTGGGCTAACTGACCTCACTTCTCCCTGATCAGTCGCTTAACTCTCCAATAGGAAACCTGGCAAAAATACGAATTCAGCTCATGCTGGATTAGACAGTGAGTTTAATTAAGAACTATCTCAGCCCTAAGACTAGTAGAGATAAAAAGTTATGTTAGCTCAATTACGGAATGTCTACAAGTTTTAGCCCTCATCTTTACCTAAAAATACAAATTCAGATTTGTCATTTTCTTTCTTCAAGGTGTCACCTCAATCCGATAGACCTTGAATTCCTCCATTCTTTCTGCAGCAGTGGCAACATGACACTAAAGCTTGCCCTGATTATAGGTGACAGTTTCATCAACTCTTCAAGTCTGCATCCCATACATTACTAGACTCCAATTCCTGAATAATAATAGAACTTCCTCTGCCTTCAATAACAACTGAAACAAAATTCTTCTACTCACTAGCTATGCATCCTTGGGCTGGCTGTTTAACCTTCAAGTGCATGTTTCCTTATGGGGATAATAATAAAGCCTACCTCATGGTCATTCTGAGGATTAGATCAAATAATTTAATAAAGGTGCTTAGAAAAGTACATGATAAGCACTATATGTAAGTTTTTGTTAATTAAAACCACACAAATAAATAAAGAAATAAAAATAACCCACCTCCAAGACCAGACAACTAATCCCACATTTCTGCCATTTCCCTGAGCATCTCTTGCCTGCAACCACTTCTGGTACCAATTTCTGTATCAGTCAGGTTTCTTGTCTGTAAGCAACAGAAACCAACTCAGGCTAACTCAAGTAGAAAAGGAATTTTTTGGGGCCGGCTCCGTGGCTGAGTGGTTAAGTTCACGTGCTCCGTTGCGGCGGCCCAGGGTTTGGATCCTGGGTGCAGACATGGCACTGCTTGTCAGGCCACGTTGAGGCAGCATCCCTCATCCCACAACTAGAAGGACCTGCAACTAAGATATACAACTATGTACAGGGGAGGTTTGGGGAAATAAAGCAGAAAAAAAAAAGAAAAAGATTGGCAACAGTCGTTAGCCCCGGTGCCAATCTTTAAAAAAAAAAAAAAGAAAAGAAAAGAAAAGGAATTTTTTCAGGTAGCCTGAAAACTCCTGAAGGATGAAACTTCTATTCTAGTGAAAGGAGACAAGAATGTACAAATAGCCAAAATAAGATAATTATACTTGGTAATATGGGCTAAAAAGAAAAACAAAATGAGGTGACGTGACAAGAGTGACTAGGGACGGACTTGGGGTGAGTGCTACTTTAGACAGAATGTATGGGAAGGATGCTGTTGGAACTGGACCTAAAAGATGTCAAGGAGGTAGATAAACAGAGGGAAAGCATTCCACGCAGTGAAATGAATAAATAGAAAAATCCCAAGGTTAGATCATGCTTTGTAAGTTCAAAGAAGAAAAATACCTAAGAACACAGTACATTAAACCAGATACCCTTTTCAAAGGCCTACATTTTGAAAATTCAGTTGTATCAAAGGAAAAACTACAACTTTATACTATTAGCATTCAAACTGTTTAAGTTACAGATATAAATCCCTGTACATTCAACCATACCAAGCCAGGTTTAAATGGCAAAAGAAGGTGCAGCTTGGCTAACAAAATGAATGAATAAATGAATGCATAAACAAATCAAGTAACAAACAAATGATTAAATGATAAGCCACATGTCCATCTCACAATTTAATTTCATCCTAAACAGTTCTTCTTTTCTGCCTGAATCAAACAACTTTTGAAATCAAGAGAAAATCTGGCTAGGACTAGAATTTCTGCTTTCATAATTTTTTACTATATGAGAACTGCAAAATCTGAGTTATCCAGAAGGAAAATGGTAATAGAAGCTATCACTTATTGCAGGGTTATTAGGTGCTAGGAGCTGTATTAGATGCTTTATATGCATTACCTCTTTTAATCTTCATAACAACTCTATCAAGAAGCGCATTCCGATGATCCCCCTTTTACAGATAGGAAAAATAACGGCTCAGAGAGGTTACGTCCCCCTGGATTTTGACTCTTCTAGTGTTAATACCAGGTCCTATATAAATATCAATCAAGGTGCAAATGTGTGTATGTTGGGGTAGGTTGTGGTCTTTATGAGCTTATACCTCCACATCCTATTCTCTGGATAAAAAATTTCACAATCAAAAAATTAGTGGACGTGATTTTATGCTATTCCTAACATGGATAGCGTAATGATCATCCAGAAAGTTATCAACTCCCAAGGACAACACTGGCCACACTGGGAACATACCAAAAAGAAAACTGGCATACATTTATTTAAACCACATAGACAGTAAGTAGAGTTAGTCAAAAGGGCTGGAATTTTGAGGGAATAGAGATAACTGTCCTATTTTTAAAAAAGGGATGGATTATGCTGCCAGCGCAAGAAAAAGGAAAACTTCACTGGGTGTTTTATTTTGGCTGCAGTTTTTCAACTGGCTGAACTATTTCTGACTTTGTTGTGAAAATGAGAAAGTTGCCTGGGGACTATAAAGATCTGGGCTACTGAATGTGGTTTAGGAAATCAAAGAAAAACAGGTGCCTTAGAAGTCAATTAGGATCTAAGCTTCCACAATTTTGTTCCCTGTATTCATGCCACAGGTAAATATACCTCAAAATTAGGTCCCAATTTTAATTGCTAAACTTAGATCCTCCCACAAGGATGTATTATCCTTAGGTTTTTTCCTAAGCAAGGAAGATGTTCTTCCACATGCTACCTCACTAGCTTGGATAAGGTTTATTTCTGTCTATGATTTTCACTACCCATCAACTGTTGTCAAATCAGATATTAAAAAGGACAGGTACTACATCTTCTCATACACAGAATTACCAACAGTTGAGCAGGAAGAGCTCTCCCACATGGCACTCACAACGGCGTTAGAAAATCTTGAGTTAACAGAAAGTCACCAAAGTAACTCCAAAGCCGTCTGCTTCATCTTACTTTTTGAAGTCCACCTCCTATCTCACTATTCAGTGACTCGTTTACTCACTCAATCAAGAAAAATTTACTTTGACCTACTATATGCAAGGCATTATCCAACATGCTAGAGAATTGAAAGAAAACTAAACATAAAAAATCCCTCAGAAAGTTTACATTTTAGCAGAGGGAGGTGGAGGGAAGAGCAAAGGATGATAAATCTGCAAACAAGTAAAAAGATAACATGCCAACTGTGGTCTACAGAATAAAAAGAGAAATCAGGCAGGGTAAGAAACAGGAAAGGGTGGTCACGGATGGTCTCTGAGGAGGTGACATTTTGTCAAGGCCTGAATGAAAGGAAGGAGTCTAGAGGTCAGGAGAGAGGTCTGGGCTGGAGGTACTAATTTGTAAGTAATTCTTCAAAAAAATAAGCACTTCCTATTTACCTTTCCTTTTGAAACATCAAAGTTGAAAAATAAAATTACATTTATTTATTCTCTTCCCACATGTATGTGTACACACACTGCTCAAAAACCCACTGATCTTGATCCCTCTAACATTTCTCCAAGTTGAGGATACCTAGTATCTAACCATGAGGAAGGAGCAAACACGTCCCAGAGATAAGGAAGCCTGTTAACTCTCAAAATGGACTGGATTTTCTCCTTTATGAATGCCCTCTCACCACACTTGAAAAGGTGATACTGACTGAAAGAGATACTAAAAAAAGAAAGAAAACAAACTCTCCAAATTATCCAACGGTGAACAGATACAGCTCCTTATTCTCTGCTATGGTTAGTGTCAACCATATCAATTTGTTAAAACTCACTCTAATATCAAAGCAAACCGTGTCTTTGATAACAGCCACTGGATCTGCTTGGTGACTGAAAATTCAAACGTTCCTGAGATATCACATCATGTATTAGACCTGAAGTTAGGGCTGCCACAGCCCTCCTTCCCAGGACTCTAGAATATGCTACTTTTGCACACCACAACAACTCTTTCTTCAGCTCACATTAGCACAAATACAGGCCACGGCAATTTAGAAACAATAACCAAATTTCTATTTCTCAAAGTGATTTTTTTAAAAAGGGAAGTTTCTACTTCCAACAATGGATGAATAGTTTGTATTTAACTAAGCCTAGCAGATAAAAACATAATCTCTAGATAAAATATTAAAAGCAATTGTTTGAAGGCCCTGAAGAGCTAGAAAAAATGTAGGCAAAAACTGGAGGGAGGTTGATCGTTGTAAAAAGGGAACCAAACAGGGTGAAATTTTCATTTTTACAGTTTCCACCTGGGGCAAACCTTGGTCCACCTAGTTCCAGGTGACTGAAACTCAAGCAGAAAGTAAAAGATTTACTGGCTAATGGAGTCAGAGGATGGAGTTGGGGGCTAAAAAAATAGCTGGAGAGTGAAAAAGAAAACTCTGGCAAAAATGATTTCACAAAGAAAAAAACTGTGAAATCTTTATATAAACTATAGGTGCTTTGCTGAGCCCTGAACCAAAGTGAGCAAGAGAAACTCCAGGGAACATGTTGGAAGGAGACAGCTAGAAGGTTAAGAAAATAATGGAGATTTGGCTGCTGACCACCACAGAGGAGGCTGAATTTGAAGTCTGAGTGAAGCCAAATTAACGGACTAGTAAAGCAAAAATGACCACTGTTTAGAGGAAGATAACTATATCCAGAGTCTCTATAGAGTATTATTGACAATGTCCATTATATGATCAAAACTTACTAGATACATAATGGAACAGAAGAATGTGACTCATTGTCAAGAGCAACAGCAGTCAATAGAGACAGAGTCCAAGATGGTCCAGAAGTTGGAATCAGCAGGCAAGAACTTTCAAGCAGCTGTGATAAGCATGTCTTTACAAGTAAAGGAAAATGTGATCAGAAAGAACAAACAGATGGGAAGTATCAGCAGAGAAGAGGAAACTACAGTAAAGAAACAAATGGCAATTCTAGAACTAAATAGTACAATATCTAAAGGAAAAATTCACTGAATAGGCCTACAGCAGATTGCAAAGAAGAAAGGGTCAATGAACTTGAAGACAGATGAATAAAAATTAGCCAAGCTGAAGAACTGAGATTAAACAAAAATAAAGATAGCCTCTATAATCTGTGGGTCAGTATCACACAGACTAACATATCTGTAAACAGGGTCCTAGAGAAAGAATAAAAGGGATTAAAAAAGTATCTGAAGTAGTAATGGCCATATTATTCCTTTAAACTGTGAACCCCAAGCAGGATAAATTCAAAGAAAACCAAAAGTAGGCACATCACAGTCAAACTACTAAAAACCATGTATAGAGGGGGAAAAAAACCTTAAAAGGAGCCAGGGAAAAACAACAAAATACATACGAAAGAACGACATTATAAACGGTAGTTCACTTCTCATTAGAAACAATGGAGGTCAGGTGCAATGGAAAATTTTTGATGTGCTGCAGAGAAAACAAATGCAACCTAAAATTCTTTATCCAGTGAAAATATTCTTCAAAAAAGGAAGGCAAAATAAAGATATTTTTAGATAAACAAGAACTGGAAGAATTTGCTGGCAGAAGACATAACTATAAGAAATGCTAAAGAAAGTTTTTCTGGCTAAGGGGAAGTGACCATAGATGGTAACTAAATGTACACGAAGGAATAAAGAGCTCTGGAAATGGTAAATATGTGGGTAAATATACAAGAGTACGTATTTTTTCATCTCTTATTTCTTTAAAAGACATATGAATGTTTAAAGCAGAAAATTCTAACACCATATTGTGGAGCTTACAACATAAGCAGACAGAAGTATATAAGAAAAAGGTGAGGGGAATTAAAAGATCTTACAAGATTCTTACATTTTATCTAAACTGGTACAATATTAACCCTATGTAGACTGTACACATGGATTCATTCTGTAATCTCTTCAACCACTGGAAAAAAAATGCACTGAAAAAATGCAGAGGCATGAGTAAGAAGTCAACAGAGGAATTAAAATGGAATACTAAAAAATATTTGATTAACTCAAAAGTGGGAAAGAAAGGAAGCTAGAGGAACACCACCAATAATAACAAAAATCAGATGGGACAAAAAGAAAAAAAAAAAAGAGCAAAATTATTGACTTACCAAAACATATCAATAATTATATTTAATGTGAATAGACTAAAAATTTCAATTCAAAGAATGAGATTATCAAATAAATTTTTAAATTAAAAGATCCAAATATATGTTGTCTCCAAGAGATATAAGTATGAATACACAGATAGACAAAGTAAAATTATGGAAAAAGATATACTATGCAAACAGTACACAAAAGACAGTTTGAGAAGCTGTAATAAAATCACACAAAATAGATTTCAATACAAGGAGTATTAACAAGTAAAAAGACACATTTCATGATGATGCAAGGGCCAATTCATCGGGAAGATATAACAATCTTAAATGTGTATGTGCCTAGTAACAGTTTCAGTAAACAAAAATTGACAGCATGAAAGGGAAAAAATACACAAATCCAAAATAACAACTGGAGATTTTAACATCACTTTCAATAGTTGAAAGAAGAACTTCACACAAAAAAGCAGTAAGGGTGAAGAAGATCTGAACAACACCATCAACTTAAGGTGGGCTACAGATTCCTTGAAGCACAGTTCACGCACTCCAAGTCAAGAACTTTCTCTAGATCCTTGAAGCGCTACATATCAAATTACCTTACTGAAAAACTGCACACACATATTATTCTAGTTCTCTTTGGAATGACAACTTCAGCTGTTTTATCAAGGACAACTTAACGAACAGCCACATCTGTATAAGATCTCATTAATAGTGATTAATACCTATCTCAGAAGGAGTCCAGCAATAAACCTGAGTTTGTCAGAAAAATTCTCTCAACCTTTATGCTTCCTTTATTATATTATTGTACAATAATGCTTCCCTCCTTGCCCGATTTCTGTGTTACAAGGTAAATTCTCATTTTAAATAGCACAATGATGAGTGGTTACAGTGAAAGCAGCAGATTTCTGAGTGTCAGAAACTTAAACAGCGGAAAAAGAATACTTACCGAAAAGGGAAGGCCTATGGATTCCCTTCCTGTGTGTTCCTACAACACCTGGGACCCTACACTCTTCTCCACAACACTTAATACCTTACAATGCAACTGCCTTTTAAAAAAAAACTCTCTTGTACTAAATTGTGAGCTTCTAAGTTGTCAAAGCACTATACCTTTTACATTTCTTTATCATTTAAATAGTGGCTGTTGCATGAATGGACCCACTAAATATGTTATCTTTTATTGTAAGCACCACACCTAAATTACAAATAGGAAAAAACCCATTTTATCTTATTTAGTAAAGTTTACTTCAATAAGATGCCAATAGATTTGATAAGACAGTCATGTAACTATTTGTAGAAGGATAAAACACAGAAAATGAAGTCCGACAATGAAAACAGAAAAAGTTATTAAAATGAATTGCCATGAAAACCCTCCAACAGCTACCAGGCCACGCACTCCACGAATCCAGGGGCAAAGTCACACAGTGTGCTGATCCTGCCTGTCCCTAAAGAGAACTGCATAATTTCCCAAACTTTCATATTATAAGTGGCCATTTTTCCATTTTTAGGAGCCAGAAATGAGTTTGAATTTAAAACCTAAAAAGTATGATACTAATGAAGAAAAGTGGCCAATACAATTTATTAATAGAGATCCAAGGAACCTAAAGAAAATCTTCACCAATACCAGTCAACAACATAATAAATAATTATCATTACAGTCAATTACGTACATAACTTGAAGGCAAAGTTAACTCTATACAAGAAAAATCATACACTTTATCACTTCAATTTGAAAAACATGGAGCAGCACTGAGTGATAAGCCATAAAAACAGAAACAAGCTAACAATATCCCATCAAATGCTCTCATTCAACATTACAGCAGTGCTAGAGAGACCAGCAAGGCTTTTTTTTTTTTCATTCAACAAATATTTATTATTTCTTTTGTGCCAAGTGTAATTCTGGGTGTTGGACCTACAGCAAAAGACTAACTTTATCTTTTCATTTTTCTCATCCTCCATATCCAAAAATCCATCCAGTTCACAGGCCAAACTTTCTCAAATATCTCTTCTCTCCAACTCCACTGCCCCCACCAGAGTCCGAGCCACTCTGTAGATTTGCTTATAGCACTCACCAAAGTAAATTCCTCCCTGGAATACAGCAATCCCCTCCTAAGTGGCATCCCTACTTCCAACTTCGCTCCTCTCCTAGCCCTTTCTACATAGAAGTCATAAATAATCACTGAAAATGCAAATCAGTTTATTCTACTGCTTAATAGTTCCAGTGGCACTTAGAATAAAAGTCTAATCCTTACTAGGGACAACAAGGGTCTGTCACTGCCTGACTCTCTCAGTGCATGTTTCCTCTGGCTCCCACGCTGTAGCCACAATGGTATTGTTTTGTTTCCCAATGGCAAAAACATCTATTTCATTTCTTTTTCTGGAATGATCTAAATTTTCATCATTCACATCTCATCCTAAATACTAATTTTTTTCACAGATGTCTTACCTGACTTCCAATTTATGTTCTTATTGTACCTTGGTCATTTTCTTCATAGTGATCATAAGTTTATAGTTATATTTTTATTTCTGTATTTATTTATTATCTCACCAACTAAACTGTAAGATCCATGAGAGTAGAAATCTTGTGTGTTTTGTTCATTTTAGACCCAACGTTTAGCATAATACCTGATACGCAGTTGCCATTCAGTCTATATTTTTTAAGTAAATGAATGAATCATTTTAAGCAAATTTGCAAAAATATCGATTTTTCTACAATCATCTAAAAAGAGATTATGTTTCAACATCCATGCTTCCTGTTTTTGATTAACAATCCATCATGGATATAAATTAATCAAAATATAGCTAAAAACAAAAATAATTTAAAAGTGTAAAATAGCCTGACCATGGCAAGGGAGCGATGAACTGACCATGTGAAGACTTGCGGACATAGTGTCGGACTTCAGCAAGGCTTTTTAAGAAGAAAAACATACAGGGGAAAGATTTATTTGTAACATCGTTCCATCACCGGCATGAACATAAACCTAGAAAATGCAAGTAAATCAATAAAATATCTTTTGGGAGTACTACTTGAGTTCAACAAAGTTACAAGAGGGAAGAAACATCCTTAACAATGAACCACATTCTGGAAGAATCACTTGGTGAACTCCTATCTCATCCTTTCATACCCAGCTCAGACTGTACCTGCCAGGAAAGGCCATAGGTCACATCAGAGCGTCTACTCCACCCTCAACTAAGCTGGATTCAAGGCCCATTTCTGGTCTTTCTATAGTTATTTCTAGCAATGCACTGCCCCCAATTTTTAATTTTTATTAAAATGATATAAGCACATGGTCAAAAATGTCAAACAACTCTAACACGCTACTAAGAAAAAATATCAGTCCCCTGTACCACCCTTCCAGACTTCAAGCCTGCTCCTCAGTCCTTTCCTTTAGCTTTTTCTTCTAATATGTGCTTAGATGATTCTAAACAAAATGCTTTCCTTGCTAATTCTTGGTTCATCATTCTTAGACATTCTCCCAATTTCCTACTACAGTCAGTTAGGATTAAGATCTTTTAGCCCCCCTTTCTTCCTCTCATTCTCCTAATGTAATATAATCAAATTTTCAGTTAAAAAGTATTGTGTTTAGGGGCTGGCCCCGTGGCCGAGTGGTTAAGTTTGCGCGCTCCGCTGCAGGCGGCCCAGTGTTTCGTTGATTCGAATCCTGGGCGCGGACATGGCACTGCTCGTCAAGCTACGCTGAGGCAGCGTCCCACATGCCACAGCTAGAAGGACCCACAACGAATATACAACTATGTACTGGGGGGCTTTGGAGAGAAAAAATAAAAAGATAAAAATCTTAAAAAAAAAAGTATTGTGTTTACATGACTCTATCTTGTAAATGCTAACTCATTGGAAGTCAAGTAGTATATAATGATGCTTCTATTAAACTTCCTTTTTGTCAGCTTCACTGTGGTGTAAATAACACACAATGAAATTCACCAAATTTAAGTGTACAACTTGAACAGTTGCGACAAACATATAAAGTCATGAAACACAACAACAATTAATACATAACACATTTTCTTATGCCAAGAAGTCCCCTGTGCCGCTTTGCTGTCAATGCCTTCCTCTCATTGATCTGCTTTCCGATACTATACTTTTGTCTTTTCTAGAATGTTAGATAAACAGATCACACCATAAAAAGTTTAACCTATCACATTTGTTGTAATTACTGACGTATTTGGACTTATTTCTGCATTTTGTTTTGTTTTTTACTTTAAACGTTTTCTCTTTTCTATATTTTCCCTATATTCATTGGATTTTCCTTTTCTTCTCCTCCAGTGATTTGGAAGCTCTACCTCCTTCATCTATTCTACTGGTGGTTACTCTAAAAATTTTAAGGGTAAAAGTCAAGGTGCAGTGGGATGGGGAAAAGCAGAAAATGAGAAAATGAGGCAGCTAGGGCAGAGATAAGGCCAGTGAGAAGTGTGACTCTGAAGAAGAGGCAACAGTGTGACAGCTGGGAAGAAAAAGGGATGCAGTGGAGGGCGATTTTTGTTCACCTGCTTGTTTTAAGACGGGAGAGACTTGAGCATGTTTAAATCCCAAGGGAAAGATCCAGTGGAGAGAGAGGCTGAAGAGACAAGAGAGGGAAAAAATAAAGTTCCGGGGAAGGCGGAAAGTGAGAAGATTCAGAGCACAGATGGAGAGATCACCCTGATGCAGGAAGAAAGACATCTCTTCTCCTGTAACAAGCAGGAAGGAGGAGAAATCAGGTCTACATGGCGAAAGGTGCATACATTTGACAGGAGAAGCTGAGGGAGTTCCAATAGGTGGCTCTTACTTTCTCTGGGTGGTTGGGGGTGAGGCCACCTGCTAAGAGCGAAGAGGGCCACAGAGGTGTGCAGAGAGTAGAAAAGATATGAAATAATCTCCACAGAAAGAGGAAAAACAAGTTAACCAAAGAAGCCTAGTAGGGCTGCTAGGCAGTACTGACAATCTAGTTAAGGCTGGTGACCGGGAATTTATTGTGGCTCTAATCTCCGGTTGTGTCATTTTCTTCAGCAATACTCATATGCCCACGGACAGGTTACCAAGGGAACAGATATATGAGTTCAGAGAAATGATGGATCATAAAATCTAAGCTGGATAGTGAAGGAAACAACAAGAAAGAGCTGATGGACAGGGAGAAGTAGAGGCCAATATTCTGGAGGGTCGAATGAGGTCAGAGAACAATTACAGCAAGACTGGCTAAGAAAGCCGCTGCTAGGTGGCCAGGTACGTGGAGTCAGAGACGTGGGTGAGCGGATATGGATATAGGAAGGACAATTACCAGAAGCTACCAGTACAGAATGTTTTGTTAAAATTTCCAAGAATTTTTCTGCATTTTTTCAGATTTTTTACACACGTGCCTATTCCATTTTTTAAATGTTTTAAAGAACTGCATTAAACTTCATAGCCACACTATTAGATCACTTTTAATTATCTATAATTTTCACTGGTTACATTATTCATGGTAGTTTCTTACATGCCTGCATTTCCCTTTCTTAGGTTCACTTTTTCTGGTTTGCGAAATTTTTTCAGATAGATGTGTAAGTGATATACTTTCTGAATCTTTGCAGCTAATTTTCCTTAGACCCAAAAACAAAGAAGAATTAGTGATAGGTCAATGTAAATGTTAGTATTTCATATCAATGGGGAAATAATAGATTACTCCACAAATGGTACTGTAACAACTGGAAAAAAATTAAGTTGGATCTCTAGGAGTGATATATCACTCCTAACACCAAAATAAATTCCCAATGGATGAAGGATATTAATGTAAAAAAAAAATACAAAGACAAGAAGGCCATAAAAGTAAAGCACTACAAAAAATGACAGGCTAGCAACTGTTTTTATAGTCTTAGCATGGGAAATGTGTTCCTAATTACGACATACAAGAGAAGCCATAAAAATTTTTTTTTTAATTTTATGATGTCAAATTTAGCAAAACACTGGATTTTTTAAAAACTCTCCTTAAATCAAAGTAATGAGATAATTAATAAACTGAGAAAAAAATTTGTAATGTGGCAGGCAAATGGTTACTTTTTTGTATTTTTGCTTTTTGGGTTTTTTGGTGAGGAAGACTGGCCCTGAGCTAACACCTGTGGCAATCTCCCTCTATTTTGTACTGGGACACTGCCACAGCATGGATTGATGAGCGGTGTGTACGTCTGTGCGTGAGATCCGAAGCGGCAAACCCCACGCCACTGAGGCGGAGTGCATGAACTTAACTACCATGCCACCAGGTCAGCCCCCAGATGGTTAATTTTTTAATATTAAAACCTTTGACAGATCAATAAAAAAAAAACTCAATGAGAAAATGAGAATAAGCAAAGGATAGCTACAGATAGTTCACAGAAAAGGACATATATATGACTTTTAAATATATGAAAGGACACTCAACCAAATAAGTTAAGTACAAATTAAAGCTGCAATGAAATATTATTTTTCACTTATCAGATTAGCAAAGACTAGAGTTTGACAGTACTGGTCGGTAAAGCTACAGCAGAAATAGGCACACTCATATATCACAGATCAGAGCAAAAACCAATACAAATTCTATGTAAAGGAGTTTGGCAATATCTATCAAATTCCTACAATCGTTAGACTAGACATTTTCTAGTACTTTACTGTACAGTCAGTCACAAATGAGCTAAAAAAGATGAATGCATACAAAGATATTTATTACAGCACTTTCTGTAACAGCACAAGATAAAACAAGCACAAATGTCCATCCATAGGGAACCAGTTATGCCTGTGTGGTATGCTCTTTGTGAGTGTGTGTGCGCTGTTCATGCGCACACATCCATGCATCCAGATGCTTCAATAAGCATAGAATATCTCCAAAAGATGACACAAGAGACACAAGTCTAAGTCGTTCTCTCTAAGGAGGGGACCTAGGGGACAGGGAAACAGCAGTAGAGGGAACACTTTCTTTTTCTAATGTACTTTTTATAATATTTGGAATGTTGTTCTATCTGCACATATATTAACTATTCAGTATGATGAAACGAGCAATTCTTAAGAATTTGTCTAAGAGAACGGGCAAAGGGAGAGGGAAGCAGCATTTACTGAATGCCCATATGTGCCATACATTCTGTTAGACTGGTTGAATAACTTACCCAAATTCAATCCAATAGTTAGCTGCATTACTGGGATTCAAACTCAAATGTTAATTGCTATAAACACAGTTGGAGACATTTTTAAAAATTAAAATTTGAACTAGAGCTTTGGGGGCAAATAGTAGAATGACAGCACATTTGCAAAACTCCTTCTGTAAAACTCACCAAAATTTAAATAAAGTTGGAAAGAAACAAGTTATAATAATAATACAGCCACAACGCCATTCCTCAAACTTCAAATTAAATAAAAAACAGTAAGTGAACAGTTTCAGTGGGACCTCACTAATAATCCCTAACAAGGAGAGAAGATGATCAGATGCACAGGCAGGCCACTTGGTGCCTGAAAAAAGAACCATGTGGTAAGATCGTCTTAACTTTCTCCAACTCAACTTCCTAACTAGTCAAAAGGATAGTAAATCTGTTCATTCTGGGAAGGAAGACCAAAATCCAAGGAGCATTGCCCCATGGACTAGATGTGACTCCAAAACCCTTAACGTTCAGTGAAACTATTGTAAGAAAATACCCTCACCCGAGGCTCCCTGACCCCTTCTGCCTCACCCTCCACCACAATCTCAGTCCCCTTCCTCTCACCACTTCCCTCAAGCTGCTGAAAGACTGAAAAGAGACTATCAAACTACGAATACTTATGCCTGACTGTCAGCCCAAGTTCTGTTTCCACTAAAGGGGGAGGTAAATCAAGAAGAATCCACTTACATTACTCTTAAGCAAAGAGCAAAACTCCCCCATTCAGAGGATGAACTATATGTAAAAGACTGCAACACTGGACCTGTGCCTAGACACCAGATGGTGGGGGGAGGGAGGACTAGAGGAAGAAATCACGAAGAAGAATTACTCCAGGAAACAGGAAAGAAAAAAACACTTCGACAAACCTTCTCTGCAACACATACACACACTTGCTTATATTTGCAAAAGAACGCTAGGATAAACTGAAGACTAACGAAAATGGTTAGCTGTAGGGGAGGGAGGGAACAGGAATGACTACGAGGGAGACTACGAGGGAAGTAAGACTTCTCTGAATACACTTTGCTATATAACTTCAATTTAGAAATCATGTAAATATTTTATTTTATTATTATTTTTGAAGAAGAAGAAGATCAGCCCTGAGCTAACATCTGCCAATCCTCCTCTTTTTGGTGAGGAAGACCAGCCCTGAGCTAACATCCGTGCCCATCTTCCTCTACTTTATATGTGGGACGCCTGCCACAGCATGGCTTGATGAGCGGTGCCATGTCCACATCCAGGATTCGAACCAGCGAATCCCAGGCCGCCAAAGCAGAACGTGCGCACTTAACCACTGCACCACCAGGACGGCCTCCATGTAAATATTTTAAACACTTAAAAACCAAAGCAAAACTAAAAGAAAAAAGTAATCTTGAAATATTTAAAATAAAATGAAGCAAATTAATTTAACTATATGTCAAACTGGTAATAAAACCAGAAAGAAAAAAATTATTTTAAGTGACTTTAGAACTGTATTTTGACTGTACATCCTTGGTGGAATATACTTTTAGACAAAGAACTGCTAAATATCATTCAGTAGTCTGATTAACAGTGATATTATTTTGAAACTATATAATATATATATACACACACACAAATATACAAAAAGAAAGAGAATAATTATATACTAATGCTATTGAAAGTTTCAGTATAAAATCAAAGTACAAATCATGCAATATTAAATTTGAAATAGAAATATCAGTATGAACTCATGCTTTTTCACTTTAACAAAATGTCTATTTCCTGACTCTGTCTACAAAAAAGGCCTAGACCACCCAGTTACAGTAGCACCTTCTTTAGGAAAATGGTTGATTCCAGGTCTGGAGAGCAGGAGATTTACAAAATAAACTTGGGATATCTTGTGCCCGAAGCAAGAAAGTTGGCAATTATTAACGGAGTTGTGTCAGACAGACACAGGAGCCAGCCTGACGGGGCTCCCAATGTTACTCAGCTATCTATTAAATAGTAGAGCTGGGGGGCCGGCCTCGTGGCCCAGTGGTTGAGCTGGCACACTGCGCTTCAGCAGCCCAGGGTTTCACCGGTTCAGATCCTGGATGTGGACATGGCACTGTTCATCAGGCCATGCTGAGGCGGTGTTCCACATGCCACAACTAGAAGGACCCACAACGAAAAAAATATACAGCTATGTACTGGGGGGATTTTAGGAAGAAAAAAATAGTAGAGCTGGGATTGAAAGCCAGGGAGTGAGGCTTCAGGAGTCACATTCCTAACTACTATTCTAGACTACCTCTCAAACAAGAGAAATTAAATTAAGAGGGGGAAAAGAGATGAAAACCAGAGACCAGAATAGAGGAAAAATATCTAACTTGACTTATGAGCATCTTTTGTAATAGCTGATCTCCTTCAAACACTGTCTTTACTCAGCTCTCACATTTTCCCCCGCCTGACTGCACCTTCTCAGACCTTGTTGTTTGCTTCTCTTCTCCCCTCTTCCTAATACTGAAGGGCCCCAGGACTTCAGATCTTCGTGTTCTCGTCTTCCCTGTCCACACTATACTAACTGTTGGTGATCCAATCCAGTCTCACAGCTTGAAATCACATGTATATGCAGACAACTCCAAAATTTCTCTCTCTCCCAAACTCCAGACTGCCACCTTGATATGCCCAGTTAGATGTCCATTGGTCTCTCAGCCTCAACATACCCCAACTTCATCTCCACCCCCAAGTCCCGCAAAACCTGCTCCACCACAGCCTTCTCCATCTCAGCTGATGACAAATCCATCCTTCCAGGCGCTCAGACCAAAACGTCTGGGGTCATCCTTAACTCAGACCCTTCCAAACCTCCCTCTCTCTCTTTCTCTCATCCCACATTCAATCTCTCAAGAAGTCCTGCTGGCTCTACCTTAAAAATATATCCAGAATCCAGCTCCTCTCACCATCCCTACTGCTACCACCCAAGTCTGGGCTACCTTTATTACAGCTTTAGCCTCCTAACAGCCTGGGAACATGTCACCCTGTTTCTAACCTTGCCCCGCTTTACTCAGTAAAAATCAAAGTCCTTATGATGGCCTGTTGAGCAGGACCAACAAAATCTGGCCCCCTATGAACTCTCTGACCTCATTTGCTACCACTCCCCTTCTCTCTCACCTTGATCCAGCCAGACTGGTCTCACAGGTGTTCTTCAAGCATGTCCGGCACACTTGTACAACAGGACCTTTGGTCTAGCTACTCCCTCCGCCTGCAGCCATCTTCTCTGATACCTGCTTGGCCAGCTCCCTCAGCAACTCAAGTCTTTCTCCAAACCTTGTCCTCTCGGGAAGGCTTATTCTGACCTATGTGATACCACATTCCCCCTTGCTCTACTTATTTATTTATTAGCTTTCTCTCCCCTCCCCGACCAGATAAGAACAGAGATTTCTCTATTTCATTTACTGTTATATTCAAAGTGCCCGAGAAAGTGCAAAATCAAGAAGCACTAAAAAGGTTCAAGTAAAATAACTTAACACAACTAAATATATCTATCATATTGTGGAGCATAAGTGGGTTATTCAAAATAATCTGTTCAAAAGAAAAAGGCTTTTACGCTGGTAGAGGGGTATACCTAAATTCACCTATATGCTGCCTTTAAGAGACACATCTAAAACAAAAGGAGTCAAAAAGGTTAAAAGTAACAGAATGCACCAAAAAATACCAGGCAAACATAAATGGATAGAAAACAGGAGTCATGTGGCAATCAAGAAAATAAGCTTTGAAGCTGGACAGACCTAGGATCAAGTAGTGCCTACGCCACTTATTAGCTATGTGACCCTGGGGAAGCTACCCCTCTGAGCCTCAGTTGACTCATCTACAAAATGGCAATATTATCTATACCTCAAAGGGTTTTTAATGAGAATTACATGAAACAAAGCATCTGGCACAGGGTCTGGCACATGATCAATACTGGAACCTAGTGTAATTATTGCCCTTGCTATATCCCAAAATGGAACAAATGCCTTTCAATAGCTCTGCTATCAGAAATACAGTCCTGATAAGAGCTGTTTTAAAATGAAAGGAACACCAGAGTGGTGATTCTAGCTTTCAGACATCTATTCAGGTATCTGAAGAGGCCTGAAGAAGCCTTTAATGTTGAAAGTCTTACCACATAACAGGAGCCTATGCTAACTATGTTTTTCCTTCCCTCTCAGGTAAAACAAAAAATACTTACTATGCCCTCTAGGAGGCTTCTTAAGTATTTTATGAGCCAGCAACTCTACTTCTAAGAATTTAGCCTAAAAATAAACTCCCATTTGTGAGGAATGTGAAATGACATGTATAAGACAGGCTTACTCACTGCAATAAAACATTTGTAATAACAAAAGATCAGAAATAAATAGCCATCAGTAGGAAACTTGGTTAAATATATCCACACACTAGAATACTAAACAATGTCTTTCTAAAAAGATCGTTATGTAGTGATATGGAATAAACTCCAAGATATACTTTTTTTTTCTGTTTTTTCTCCCCAAATCCTCCCAGTACATGGCTGTATACTTTAGTTGTGGGTCCTTCTAGTTGTGGCATGTGGGACGCTGCCTCAGCGTGGCCTGATGAGCAGTGCCATGTCCACGCTCAGGATCCGAACCAGCGAAACCCTAGGCCGCCGAAGCAGAGTGCGCAAACTTAACCACCTGGCCACGGGGCCGGCCCCCAAGATATACTCTTAAAAGAAAAAAATCAAGGGGAAAAAAGTGAGCATTATAATGTTGCCACTTATGTAAAGAGGGGGATCTATATCTATGTCTGTTTGCACATGCATCAAATGTCTCTGGAAGCAAACTCAAGAAACTAGGGACTAGATTAAGAAGAAAATTTTTCACTGATGCTCCTTTTCAATTTTTTAATTTTTTGCCTATTTGAATGTATCACCTGTCATCAAAAACATTTAAATAAAGTAAAAAGACTACTGAATAGTTAGTTTCTATCAGTGATAGGCAAATTAGATAAAGCCTGAATTTATTCACCAAATGTTAACTGAATACCTCCTAAGTGTTGAAGTTTTAATGTTCAATTTCATGACTTGACACCATAAGCAAAGATCACAAAAGCAGAAATAAACAAGTGGGACTACATCAAACTAAAAAGCTTTTGCACAGCAAAGGAAACCATCAACAAAATGAAAAGGCAACCTCAGAATGGGAGAAAATATTTGCAAATCATATATCTGATAAGGGATTAATATCCAAAATATAGAAAGAACTCATACAACTCAACAGCAAAAAAAAAACAATCCAATTAAAAAATGGGCAAAAGATCTGAATAGACATTTTTCCAAAGAAGACACACAGATGGCCAAGAGGTACATGAAAAGGTGCTCAGCATCACTAATCATCAGGGAAATGCAAATCAAAAAAACAATGAAGTATCACCTCACACCTGTTAGAAAAGCTAGTTTCAAAAGACAAGAAATAAGTGTTGGTGAGGATGTGGAGAAAAGGGAACCCTTCTGCACTCTTGGCGGGAATGTAAATTGGTACAGCCACTAAGGAAAACAGTATGGAAGTTCCTCAAAAGATTAAAAACAGAACTACCATGTGATCTAGCAATTCCACTTCTGAGTATTTATCCGTAGAAAATCAAAACAGTAATTTGAAAAGATACACTCACTTCCGCATTCACTGCAGCATTATTTACAATAGCCAAGGCCTGGAAACAACCTGAGTGTCCATCAACAGACGTATGGACAAAAAAAAAGTGGCATATAGATACAATGGAATATGATATTATTCAGCCATAAAAAAGAATGAAACCTTGCCATTTGTGACAAGATGGAGGGACCCTGAGGGCATTATGCTAAGTGAAATAAGTCAGACAGAGAAAGACAAATACCTCATGATGTCACTTACTTGAGGAATAAAAAAAACAAGCTCGGAGATACAGAGAACAAGTTGGTGGGGGATGGGGAGTGGGAGATATGCGTGAAGGGGGTCAAAAGGGACAAATTTTCAGTTCTAAAATAAGTAAGTCATGGGGCTGTAATGTATGGCATGGTAAATACAGTTAATAATACTGTATTTGCAGATTTGAAAGTTGCTAAGAGAATAGATCTTAAAAGTTTTCATCACAAGAAAAAAATTTTGTAACTATGTACGGCAATGGATGTTAACTAGACATTGTGGTGATCGTTTAGCAATATATAAAAATATTGAATCACTATATTGTACACCTGAAACTAATATAACGTATGTCAATTATCTCTCAACAAAAACATTTTTTAATTTCATGATTTCTTTACTTGATGAATGCTGTGAATCTTAGGAAACACCATGCTTAGTCAAACGCGTTTACTGAGCATGGCAAGCACAGTGGACTTACATCTACTCCCATTACGTCCTTTCTCAAAAAAATATCTCTAGCAGTGGTTTGCTCTCAGTAAACTGCTTGATGGATAACAGTTTCAAGTGCAAATAAATTTTGGCCTACAGATGGAGATCCAAACTAGAAAATTCTAGTGGTCAGAGCTATGGTGAAACCGTGTGACTCAATATCATCCATTAATAGATCAACCAAGACTAAATAGCATAGATTTATGTCTTAAATGGTGCTTCTCTCATCTGGCTGCTCCTCCCTCACTTTGTCCTGACTCTTACTATCACCAGAACACACTGGAAACAACTTGTAATTGCTGAAAATAGGAATAATGACACTACTAGTCCAATAATAATAGCAGCCATTATTTACTCAACACTTACAGAGTCCTCTGTGATTAGTGCTTTTTTAAACATGATTTTATTTAATCCTCACTGTAAGCTTGAGAAGTTGATAACATTACCTACTTTACAGATGAGAAACCAGAAGCTTGGCAAGTAAGACAAATTGCCAGTGGCTACACAGCTAGTAAACAGTAGTTCCAGGAGTCAAAGCCAGGTATGGCTCACTCTAAAGCCTATGCCCTCCAGGAGAATGCTAAGTTACCTCCCAAAACCTTCCTCCTATCCCAACATTACCAGTGTCTGAAAATATCTATAGCCGTCCTTCGGGACCCCTTCCTGAACTCAGTGCTTACAAGAACACGTGTCCTTATCAGCTCTCATTCACCTGCAGGGCAGGCTCTGCCAGCCAATAACTAAAAACAAGATGGCGGCAGGAAGAGGTCAAAGGTCTGGTGGGAGTTCCTAAGGCCACAGACAAGGAGAAATCCCATTTTATCTCTCACGGGCCACCACGACACGGGCAGTTCCTCCAGCAGAGTCCTCAGCCAGAGCTGTTGGGCTGGGGAGGCCTTTGTCTCCTTCTGCTCCCAATTGTATAGTTTGTTGCTCCAAATGCCCCTCTGTGTGGTAGATCCAAGACCAGGGGCTCACCAAGGAGCCAACCCTCACAGGACAGCAAAGTACAGGCACGCTCTCATCTGTCAGCATTTCCCCCTAGTCCTCAAAACTCTGAGGACGACGTCAACAAGTCGAGGTTACAGAGCACTTTACCACAGCAAGTGTTAAGGTAGTATTCTCTGGATATTACCATCGGGATACTGGTGGCCCCCAGGAGGACCTCACTATTGTGGCATCATCTGAAGTCGGTTGTTAGCTGATTGAGGACATTCACAGGCGCCAAGTGATGGCCACTGCTGAGAAAACTGATCATCCATGCCACCGCTTCAGTGCTCAGTGAGAAAGGAAGGGAAAAATATCCCAGGGATACGATTAAAATGTAGTCATTTCCCCCTTAAATTTTACCCATTTTTCACACCTACTATTCCATTCTTAAGGCCAGAGCTGTTGCAAACTATGCCTTACTGAAACATAAAAGCAGAATGGTACACACTTGGGATTTTGTATCCTTTTGCACAAAATAGGTAGCTTTGTTCTGACCTAAATTATAACATAAGCAGAATTTTCCTCTCTCAAAAAAGCAGAATGAGAAAAAAGGCGAAAACAATCTTGTAAAAAAGAGAATGAGAATAAAGAAGAAATCATTTTGGAGAATTTTCCCTTTGATATTTGAATAAACCGTCTTAAAGAAAAAATAGAATTACTTCAGGATTGTTTAGTTTAACTTAACTGATGTTAATTGAGAACCTACAATTGTTGAAAGAATAAACATGATTATAAGAAATGACCCTAAATACTAAAGGTTAGTCGGAAAATCTAATACAAACAGTTTTGATATGACATAGTAATTAATAAGATAGGTACACACAGGGTGCTATTTTTCCATCAGCTAGAGTTGTTTCCTGACATTAAACAGTATTCTCAGGCCACCTGAGTTGTCATTCAGTAAATCTTCTTTTACCTACCTTGTACCATATGGGACCTATTTGGATAATATATATAGGAAACAATTTGCATATACATCTGGTCTTTCACCTTTCCAGCAATTATCACCATAATTAAATAATTAATTGTACATCCCCGGAGGGCAGAAAAACTGCTGATTTGTTTGTCTCACATCAAGCAAAACACCTGGTCCAGGATCCCTGCCCTACAACAGGCTCTCGCATGTGGAATAAATGAGTGAACATCCAAAAATATACAGCCCAACGACCGGGCTTCCTCGATGCAATCTCCAATATTCACTAGATTACACACAGCTTTTAGTTAAACACAGTTTCACTCCAAGCCACAGAAAGAAGTTACAGACCAAAGAGTCATAAAACAAAAACTCTGAAGTATTTGTATTAAATGAAAATCCTAGAGAACAGAGAGAAATTAAATCCACAGACTATTTAAAAGCCATTTCATGCCATAGTTTCTACTTTTTCCTCTCACCAAACTAATGTTTTTAATAAATGAGAATATAATCCATTTCAACTTGGCAATCCTTCTCTTTTTTACTGCGATCCTGTAATAGAAGTGCTGATTTACAATGAAATCGACAAAAGGAAGACAGCACAAAGAAGGAGGACAGCATTCAGCCTGTATAAACAGGATTATCAGTTTTTTAAAGCAAAAAATGACTGGGTTCAAACAAAACATTTCCATTGAAAATATGATTCGATTATTCATTTCCGAAGAGTTTAGCATGGTGATGAAGAGAAATGGTCTGGAGTCAGGCTGCCTGGCTGGAACCCTGGCACTGCAACTTATTAGCTGTGTGACCTCGGGCAAGTTAACCTGGGTCTTCCTAGCTTCCTACAAGTGGAAAACGATGTGAGGATAGTACTACTTCAAAGAGCTATGTTCAACTGTCACCCGAGTGCACGGAGGGGCCTTCTCTGACCACCAATTCTAAAACAGCCTCCCACTAGTTTCTCTCCACCCTTTAATTCCCCTTTATTTTCTTCGTATCACTTACTACTATCTAAAATTATTTTTAAAAATTATTTGTTGTCATATGACTTCCCCCATAGGAGTAAAAATCTTGTCTGTCTTATTTACCTCTATATCCCTGGTGCCTAGAAAGTACCCAATACACCCAAGCAGGAACACAATAAATATTTGTTGAGTAAATGGATGAATAATATACAACAGAGAGAGAGGTATTCTGTAAACATTCGATAAATGTTAGCCATTATTATTCAAATAAATAATTCAGGCTTTTGTGTTCTTTCTTTAAAGAATTTCCGTCACCCTCTTTGAAGGTTTCATTTACTATTCACCAAAATCAAGAATTACATTAACTTTTTCCTTCCACTGTTAGGAGCTGCCACTGGGACAGATTATTTCATTTAAGTCCACCTCAGACATTTGCTGGGCACCATACTAGGAACACATTTCTGTAGATACAGCAGTGAAAGGCAGTCCAGTTAGCCAAGAGACTTGCATCTTAGTTTAGTGCCTGCCTCCGGCCAAGTTTCCTACTTAAAGGCACTATGAGGAGAAAGGAGGATATGTACAGACCATAATTGAGTTAGGGGAGGTGGGAGTTTGTAAAGGGTGCTGACCACTTACTGGAGATCTCCACATAGTTCCATGTGGACCTTCAAATTCCGACTCATTATGGCTACAACTCTACCTTAGTTACTTTTTTTCTTGATAACACTATCACCAAAAGGCAAACTGGGTTACTGCCTAGGTTCTCAAATTTAAGCTGGTTAGATGCTTCTGAATTATTCCCAAATAGATAAAAGTTTACACAGGTCCTCAGCAAACTAAGGAAAATATATTTGTGTATGTAAATGTACATACACGTTAGTATAAGATTGCCAAAAGTTCACTCTCAAAAGGACCATCCCTTATTTTGAGGCCGTGTCCTTCTACTCATTTTGGTGTTAAACTGTCCTTTCTTTAAATAAGTAATTATGTTGATAGCTCATGGTGAGCTTCTCCCCACTTAATTGACAAACAAAAAGTTGGCAACAGCATCCCATTCCCAAAAGGTTTTTATTTTTGCTTGTTTATTTTTTACAAATTTTATCAGTGAGATTCTGAAATCCAGAACATCTAGAAGTAAACAGAACACAATTAACAGCTGCCTGGCCAAACTCCAAATGCAGAATACTTGGTCTTTTATTCATTGACACAGTGTCTCTTCATTCACGTAAGCCCAATTTTCATTAACCATTGTCTACTATTTCAGTAGATCTTAATTATAACTCAGATAATATTAACAAAATTTTTCTGACCAGGTGTTTGAAAACGGTATGGACCTTTCCCGAAAATGCTTAAGTCTTGTCATGCACTGACATAAACACTATAACCAAACTGTGCTCTTGACTTTGTTGTGTGTGACTTTTTTACTTTTCACACATCCTCTCTAAGTAAGCCTTGTCATAGACAAGCTGAGAGCATTGAGAGTATTCATTTTGATGTGGTCAACTCCTGTCCCCAATATCTTGCACTGGAATATTCAAAGCTTTCTTCAACCTCAAAATCTCTAATCCATGACCCTTCCCCATTCTCACTACCATTCAACCCTGTCATGTCCTCACTTATCTCTTTCCTCAGGTGATATGCCATGATCCTTTATTATTCTACTCCCTTGTAAATATCCTTAACTCCCCTCCTTTCCATCCCTCTTCAATATTTCCTTGGCAAACCCTTACTATTGTGAAACCCACGCATGCCCCTACTCCACACCTGTACAGCTCAACATTGTTAGAGACACATATACAAATGGGCTACCTGATTTCACTTACATTGTTGGCCACAAATCCCAAATGAGGACTCAACAGCAGCTGACAATCCTCTATACTTTGGGTACATTCACTTTACTCTAAAACTTTCATTTCATGAAAGCTTTCTCCTCCCTCGTCTTACATCCCCATTTGCCAACTGATGTTTTGTTTTATAGTTCATTAATAATACAAAACAATCGGAGAGTCACTCAGTTATTCACCCACATCAAAACTACAGCCTATCCACAACCTTCATGAGATGTCCCTGCTGTTATCAAAAACCAAAACCACCTCCCATGCTGTGGATCCTTCAGTCTCACCTTTTCAACGGCTTTGCTCCTGCACTTACTCTTGCTCACCTGCATCGTCAATTACTCCCTCTCAGATGGACTTCGTCCAATAGCATATAAACATACACTTGTATCTCATCTTAAAAGAGAAAATTCTCCCATGACCATATGTCCCCTTCCAACTATGGGTCTACATCTCTGCTTCCCTACACAGAAAAAGTTCTTAAAAGAAGTTTTTGTAGTTGTTTGTAAGTTGCTGTCATCACTTCTCAGTCTTTGCTTCAACCTACTCCAACCAGGTTTGCTTCCACTTTCCACTAGTCTTATCAAGGTCACCGGTTACTTCTATGTTGAAAAACCCAGCAGCTCCATCTGACACAGTTGACCCTTCTTTCTTTATTCTCTTGGCTTCTGCAACACAACGCTCTCCAGATTTCCTCCTAATCTACTAACAGTTACTTCAGTGCTCTCTGCTCCTCCCTCTCTAGTGCAAATGTTGGCATCCGCCAGGGCCCTGTTCTGAACACTTCTTTCTATTTTATTCATCTTTTCAAACAACTAGCTTTCGATGTTACTAATTTCTCTCATTTTTCTTTGATTTTTTATTTCATTAATGTCTGCTCTAATTTTCTTTATTTCTTTCCACTTTCCTTTATGTTTAACCTGTTCTTTAAGTTGCAAAACTGACCTGAACCTGTTTAGTTTTCTTTCTAAAACTGGCTGATTAATTTTTACTACCTTATTTCCTAATATGTACATTCAGGGTAATAAATTTTCATCTTAATTGTACTTTAGCTGAAATATTCTACATATGTTCAAAGAGAAGAGTGTACTCTGTCTTGAGGATACAATTCTACACATTTCCATTGAATAAAATTTATGCTGCTTGTTCAAATTGTGTTTATTCTTACTAATTTTATTTCTGTTTGCTTCATTACTTTTTAAAAATCTGTTTCATGCTTTTAAAAATTGTCTCCATCAATTTTTTTGATAAATATGTCAAATTTCTTGTTTTGTATATTTGGAGCTATGTTGTTACATACTTACAGACTCAGTAACATAGTTCCTTGTGAATAATATCTTTGATTATTTAGGATAATGACTTTATCTCTAATAACGCCCTTATCTTGCTGGTCTGATATTAATGTTAATATGCTAGATTTTTATGACCTTTTTTCAACCTTTGTCATTAAGTTGTAATGACTTTTAAATAGCTGAAGTTAGGTTTTATTAGTTTTTTTTTTTTTTTTTAAAGATTTTATTTTTTCCTTTTTCTCCCCAAAGCCCCCCGGTACATAGTTGTGTATTCTTCTAGTTGTGGCATGTGGGACGCCGCCTCAGCGTGGTCCAATGAGCAGTGCCATGTCCGCGCCCAGGATTCGAACCAACGAAACACTGGGCCGCCTGCTGCAGAGTGCGCGAACTTAACCACTCGGCCACGGGGCCAGCCCCAGGTTTTATTAGTTTTTATACAAACTGAGAAACCCTTTCTATAGGAGAGTTTAATTCTCTTACATTTATTTTGTGATTATTTCATCTAATTTTTTTTTCCCTTTTCCTCCTTCTACAAGATTTAGTTTAATTTTTATCCCCACTCCAAGCTGGTAAACATTTTCTCTTAAATTTCAAAATGCATAATATGCTGAAAAAAAAAATCCATTTTCTATCCTGCTTCCCAGTAACACAAGACCTCAGAAGTTTTAGCTCCAATGTTTCCCCTGTCATCTTCCGTGTTATTCTTATCTAGCAAGTTTTGTTCACTTTTTTCCCCAACATCTTAAAAATAAGCAATTGCTTTTTGTTGCTTTATAGTCAGTGTTTATTTATATTTATCAACCTGAAATTTCTTTGCTTATTTTAATTCATGCATCCAACTCCTTTCTTCTAGATTCAATTTCCTTCTTCCTGAACTACATTTTTTTGGTGGTTCAAGAAGAAAGGGTAGGCACAAGCCGGCTGGCAGCACACGAGGGCAGGGGTCAGAAACCGGTTGGAGGGTGAGCTCTCCTGTGTTCTAGGAAGATTCTTCACTCACTATGTCGACCAACACAGATGTATCTCTTTCTTCATGTGATGAAGATCAGGGATCTAAACTTATCCAAAAAGCTAAAGAGGCACCCTTTGTCCCCATTGGAATGGCAGGGTTTGCAGTAATTGTTGCATGTGGATTATATAAATTGAAGAGCAGGGGAAATACTAAAATGTCCATTCACCTGATCCACATGCGAGTGGCAGCCCAAGGCTTTGTTGTGGGAGCAATGACTCTTGGTATGGGCTATCACATGTATCAGGAATTCTGGGAAAAACCCAAACCTTAGAAGAAGAGATGCTGTCTTGGTCTTCTTGGTGGTGCTTGCTTTAGTTACACATCTCATATTGAGCTTATATGTTTATGTTGAAAATAAATCATTTGGGTCAGACAATAACATGGTAATTTGAATATTGGCTTCCTTTCTTGCAGGCTTGATTTGCCTGGTGACCAGATTACTAGTAACTAGTTCACTAACTTAGGTCATTCAGGGGAGTCAAATTAGCACAAAAGAAACATGTCACTTTTAAATGCACTTGATAGTGGTAAAATGTCTACCTTCTTCCACCCTTCTGATGAAATTAGTTCTGAAGAAGACAACACACCAATCCTGGAGTACTCCCAGTTGCTGCAGAATAGCACATGCTTTTGATGTTATGTAGGAATCCTATTTACCCCAGTTAACTTTTCTGCCTGCCGTGTGGACTGATTGAGTGCTTTGGTTTTTAGGGCTAGTTGGCCCTTGAAGAAAAACCCTTTTAGAACAGTGCATGGAATATAACATCGTAAGCCTCCCCACAATGGACACTGTGTGTGTATTTAAACCAAACCTAAAAAGCTGATAACAGCTACTTAGAAGTACTATTTATTTCAGAATCAAACTCGTAAACGTAAGAGTAACTTAATTATGGATCCCAGTTTAGCTCTTTCGTAATTGCAGAATTTTATTTTTGCTGCTGTTATAGTAGAATAATTTTTAAATCTCATCTTGAAATAGAAATATGTATTTTCACTGCTAATGCAAAAGTAAATGAAAAACACCTTTTAAATGTGTGCAGTATATTTATTTTCTCTGTAAGGATCATAAATGTTAAACTCAACAAATTACCTACAATGGAAGTGATTAATTTATGAGCAAGCTGGTTTGGTCAGGTATTATACACAGGTTTTGGTATACTACAGAATGCTTTACTGCAGTTGTAAAATTCTCTTGTCTAACCTGGATTTACATTCCATGGTGATAACATGGTAAATGTAGTGTTATTAAAGTAAGTGAACACAAAAAAAAAGAAGAAGAAAGGATATGTAGGTAGAAAAGATCTCAGTCTTTATTTCTCTGAAAATACATTTATTTTGTCCTTATTCTGAAAGGATCATTTAGTTAAGAGAATTTGAGGTTAATGGTTATTTTCTCTCACATTATGTAAAGATATTATCCCATTTTTTAATATATTATTATTGCTGATGAGAACTCTGCTGTCCATCTAACTGTTGTTACTTTGGAAATCGTGTTTTCTCTTTGACTGCTATTCAGATTTTCCTCCTATTTTGAGTTTGCGATTCCACTAGGTATAGATTTCTTTTTATTTATTCTACTAGGTATTTGGTGTGCCTCAATCTGAAGACATATCTCTTCAATTCTCGATAAGGCTCAGCCATCATCTTTTCAAATAGCGCCTCTCAAAGATTTCCTCTATTATCTCTTTCTGGAATGTCTATTAAATCTATGTCGTACTTTTTCATTCTATGCTCCATATTTCTTAATTGCTCTTTAATATCCTCAACGTCTATTTCTCTATGATTCATTCTAAGTCATTTCCTCAGATCTATATTCAAGTCCATCAAGTCTATCTTCGGCTAGCTATGATCTGCTCCTTAACCATTCTACTAAGTTTTCAATTTCAGTGACTACATATTTCATTTCTAGAATTTCTATTTAGCTCTCTTCCTAAGCAGCTTATTTCTTTTCACTCTTTCATTATGATTTTTATTTTTGCCTTTAAAAAAAATTACTTTAAACAAATTTATATTTTCATTTATTTCAAATTGTTCCATTCTTTCCACTTCTTGGGGTGGTATTTCTCTGGTTTTTTGCATTTATTAACGCTCCCCAAAGACAGTTAGTTTCCTCATGTAATCCATAGTGGGGTTTTTTATGGTGATAGTCCTATGAGCTCCAGATTTTGATTGTAATTCTACTAAGCACTTTTTCATCTGTTTCTACCAGAGTCTGCCAAAGTCATGAAACTACTTTTATGTTAATTTCTCAGTTTAGGGTTTCTATTCCAGACACGGCACAGAGTTAGAGTAACTTTTTCCTCACTTTAAGTTTAGGCCTTAGGTAGATGGCAAGCTTCCTTGTCAACTCCTTCAACAAGAAGAAGAGTTTTTCCTAGTTTTATTTGCATGGAGATGCAGCCATCTAGGCTTCAAGCCTCATACAGGAGGCTCATTTCTGCTCCCCTAGCACAGGTGGTGTTGATGCCACAACTGCCGTCCCCCTGAGGGTTCCATACTTGACAATGCTTACACTAGATCCAAAAGCACTGAGGATTGTCACGCTGTTGGCTGTGCTCACCATTCTGGCTTTGATTTCTCTTCATTCCTGCCTCCTTTAAAGCCAAAGTTACGTATTTTAATTATATTTAAGCCTATCTACATGTTTGCGGCAAGAAGGAAGGAACCATGTCAACTCAGTCCACCACAGTACTGTACTCGCCTCTTTTTTATAGCTACACATTTTCCCTAGGTGAATTTACTCAGTCATGTGACTTTCAACACTATCTGCACCATATGACTCCCAAAACTTTATCTCCACTGTAACTCTTCCTTGAATTTCCCTCTAACAAAATTTATATCCAGAATATATTTTTAAATACTCCTATAAATTAAGAACTTAAAGACAACCAATCCAATTTTAAAAATAGGCAAAGGATTTGTACATACACGTCACGAAAGAATACACACAAATGGCCAATAAGCCTACTAAAAAAGTATGAAAATGTAAATTGAAAATTACAAATGAGATACCACTACATATACCAACTAGAATGCCTAAAATAAAAAACACTGACAACACCAAATGTTGGTGAAAAGGTGCAACAGTCAGAACTCCCGTACACTGTAGGTGGGAGTGTAAAATGGTACAACTACTTGGGAAAATATTTTGCCAGTTTCTTAAGAAGTTAAAAATATGCCTTTGCTAAGACCCAACAATTCCACTTCTACGTGTTTCCCCAAAAGAAACGAAAATATAAGTCCAAAAAGACTTGTACAAAAATGTTATAACAGCTTTATTCCTAACAGCCCCAACTGGAAAGCACCCAAATGTTTATCAACAGGAGAGTGGATGAACAAATTTTACTATATTCATACAAAAGAATACTATTTGGCAACTAAAATGAGTAACTTGATACACACAACATAAATGATTCTCACACCCAAGATAAATGGAAGAAGTAAGGAAAATGCACTGCTTGATTCACTTATATGAAGTTCTAGAACAGGCAACTCTAACCTACAGTGACAGAAATAAGAAGAGTGCTGTCTATTTGGGGGAGTGTGCTGATTTGAAAAAGGCAGAAGTGAACTTCCTGGGATAATAATGGATGTGTTCTTTATCTTGAGTGGGGGTGGTATATATTTTTATCAACTCATTGAACTGTCGTGCCAAAATCTGTGCATTTCCCTGTATGTAAATGTTATCTCAATTTAAAATAACTACCCGTCAACCTTTTACTTAACTGTGACTCAAATGCCTGGTTTTTATGGGATCGTTAGATGTTTAGAAAGCTGAACACTAAATATATACATCCAGTTGTTCTAAATATACAAGGAATAAAAATATATAGATTTTTAGCCATTTTTTAGGAGACACAGACTATGTTCAGAGGCATTTCATTTGCCAAAGCTACTGTTTTGAACACTGTCCAAAATTTATAGAGAAAAACATCTCCTATGTGTTATCTGAACAAATTGTACAAAACCACTGCCTTGCAAGAGTAGTTCTCAAAAGCCTCAACCTTCTAAATGCACATCGCCAATTAACATTGATCAAAAAGAGCTCAAACCATCAGAAGCCAGGAATACCCTCATCCTCTTTGGTCACACACAGAGTCACTTATTAACCCTAGCCAGGTTGCTGTGTTGTACAACTCCAGGGCATACCTTTCACGTTCCAATCCATTCGAATGATGCCCCTGGACTTGTACACAGTCACACTCAGTGGCCCTGATCTCAGCTCTTCCAAATGGGTAGTTAAACTGAGGCAGCAATTGATATGACTTTATACAAGCAACATAGATCAGCTTGGAAAGTTAAATGGTCAATACCATTTAATTGGTCGTACCGGTCATACGAGTAATAACAACTTTTCTGTACTCAACTTTACTGTGGTGGTTTGTACCGTCAACTTAGCTAAGCTGCAATGTTTCCCCCAAATTCCCTTCCCTATATGGTTGTGAGTTATCACCGGCCATGAGAAATTGGGCAATATTTGGAAGGCAGACCGTTATGCCCTGGATCTCAGTCAGGTGCTTTTACACCTCACACTGTGACTTGAATCAAAATATAGTCACAGACTTGAGTTAGTTCAAAGACCTAGAGCCCCCTGAATGAAGGGAAGGCTACGTCCCTGAGGAAAGACAATGCTTTATACCCCAAAATGCATACTGTAAATCTTCCTCCTAGCTTTCTCCTAAAGGGAGTTGTGGCAGTTTACTAGGGTGACTACACATTGGAGATGTGGGGAAAAAATCCAAACTAACGATAACTCCTGAAGACCCAAAACTCCACTGCGTTCCACTAGTCAGAGCAGGAGCTTAAGCCAATCAGATGATCAGTGAACTTGTGGACTAGGCCCATTTCACAGTGGAACCAGTGGATCCCCAAATCTGGCCTGTGGTTACTTCCCCAGTTCTGGAATACACACACTCAGCACCTGCCAGAACCTTCACACTGGTTTCCTGGCCTGTGAGTTAATATAGGGGCTATTATACTGGAAAAGGGCAGGTAGAAGCTATGAGAACTACATGGTCTTACCAAAATAGTAAACCAAAAGCAATATTGCCTCCTGGAGGGATTACAGAGGGTAGTGTCACCATCAAGACGCAGCCCACACATCTCCACTCACCATTTGGCCTGTGCAGAAGACAGATAAATCCCAGAAAGTGACAGTAAGTTATCAACACCTACTCAGTTGGTAATTCCAATTACAGCTACTATTCTAGATGTGATTTCCTTGCTGGATCAAATCAACATACCCCCTGGCACCTGGTGTGCAGCTCCTGTGCGGGTAAATGCCTTTTTCTCTATACTGGTTAGTAAAGAACATCGGAAGCGGTTTGCTGCTTCATTCACTATGCCACTTCGGGGCTATTTCAGACCTCCAGCCTTACGTCATAATCTAGTCCAGGGTTTCAACCTCAGCACCATAGACATTTGGGGCCAAATACTTCTTTGTTGTAGGGGACTGTTCTGTGCATGATAGCTTGTTTAACAGCATCCCTGGCCTCTACTCATTACATACCAGTAGCACCCTGCCCCCAACTTGTGAAAAAGAAAAACATCTCTGGATGTTGCCAAATGTCCTCTGGGAAACAAACTGCCCCCAGTTAAGAACCACTGATCTAGTCCACAGGGACCTTCACCACCTTTCCTTCCACAGGACATCACACTGGTCCATTATGTTGATGATATTATACTGACTGGATCTGGTGAGAAGTCACAACTACTCTAGACCCCTTGATAAGATACCTGTGTGCCAGAGGGTAGGCAAGAAATACCACAAAAATTCAGAGGCCTGCCTCCTCAGTGAAATTCCTAGGAGTCTAAGGGTCTGGGATGTGTCAAGATCTCTCTTCAGGGTGAAGAACAAATTGCTGCATCTGATCCCTCCTACCCTTAAGAAAGGGACACCAGGTACATGGACTTTGAAGGGAACATAGACTTCATCACCATTACAGGTAATCCGAATGCCTGCCAATTTTAAATGGGGGCCAGAAAAACAGGGATCTGGAACAGGTCTAAGGCTGTCATCAAGCTGCTCTGCCATGGAACCCAGAAAACTCACAGGTGCTTGCAGCATCTGTGGCAGAGAGAGATCAAGTATTGAGCCTTTGGCAGGCTCCTATATGTGAATCATGGTGCAGACTTTCAAGATTTTGGAGCAATGCTACGCCATCCTCTGCAGATAACCACTCTCTTTTGGGGAAACAACTTCTAGCTTGCTGTTGGACCCCAGCAGAGACTAAATAGTAGACCACAGGCCACCAAGTTACCATTCAATATGAGCTTCTCGTTGACCTGGGTATTGGCTGATCCATCAAGCCAAGAAGTTGGGCATGTGCAGCAACGTTCTACCATTAAATGGAGTAAGGCTTGAGCAGGTCCTGAAGGCATAAGTTAAGTTGCACGTGCAAGTGGCTAAGATGCCCCAGGCCCATACTCCTGCTACAGTGCTTGTCCTGTCTAAATCCACACCTACGGCCTCAGGGTGAGTTCTCAGTTGATACAGGAATAAAAAAATTCAAGTTTACAGGTGGTTCTGTATAATATGCTGGTATCACCCAAAAGTGGATAGTTGTAGCACTACAGCCCCACTCTGGAGTAGCTGAAGGAAGAATGGTGAAGAGAAAATTCCCCAGTGGGTGGAACTTTAAGCACTGCACCTGGTTGTTTATTTTGCTTTGAAAAAGAGAGAGTGTGAAGCATGGATCTAGAGATCCACAGACTGGTGCTAATGATTTGGCTGAATGATCAAGGACCTAGAAGGAACATGGTCTGAATATTAATGACAAGAAAGAAGTATGTGAATAGGTCTCGCTGAATGATCACAGCATGTGGAGATAGTTGTGTCCCATGTGAATGCTCACAAAGATGACTCATGCTGTAGATATCAGCCTCTTTCTCCAGCCACCCATCTTCCTAGCAATATAGACTAACATTCACCAAGGCTCATCTGTCAATTGCATAGAACAATACTGAGCTGCCCAAATGACAGCACAATTCCCCAGAGGAGGGGCTGAGGCTAGCCAATTACCTGGTAGCAGGTTGATTATACTGGGCTACTTTCATCACAGAATGGGTTGATCTCACTGGAATAAATACTTGCTGTAGATATGAATTTACCTTCCCTGTCCGTAATGCTTATGCAAAAACCACCATGGGTAGACTTACAGAATACATTTCTCACTATCATGGTATTCCACACGGCGTGGCTTCTAAGCAAGGAACTGACTTTACAGCAAATGAAGCATGGCAGTGGGCTCATGCTTGAAGAATTCACTGGTCTTATTATATTTCCCAATACCCTGAAGCAGCTAGCTTGATAAAACAGTGGAACAGCCCTTTAAAGATTCTGCTATGATGCCACCTGGGTAACAACACCTTGCAGAGCACTCTGAATCAGTGACTAATACATGGTGCTATTTCTCCCACAGCTAGGATTTGTAGTCCAGGAATCAAGAGAGAGAAATGGGGGCCAGCCTGGTGGCGCAGCAGTTTAGCTCACACATTCCGCTTTGGGAGCCCAGGGTTCGCCGGTTCAGATCCCAGGTGCAGACCTATGCACCACTTGTCAAGCCATGCTGTGGCAGGCGTCCCACATATAAAGTAGAGGAAGACGGGCACGGATGTTGGCTCAGGGCCAGTCTTCCTCAGCAAAAAGAGGAGGATTGGTGGCAAATGTTAGATCAGGGCTAATCTTCCTCAAAAAAATTTTTAAATAATAATTTTAAAAAAAGAGATAGAAATGGGTCCTCTATTACCCTTAGTGATCCACCAGTGAATTTCTTCTTTCTAGTCTCCACAACTTTGGGTTCTGCTACTGTAAAAGTCTTAGTACGTAAGGGAGGAATGCTTCCACCAGGTGTCAGAGTAATGGTCCATTAAATTGCAAGTTGAGACTGCTTCATGGCAGTGAATCAATAGGCAAAGAAGGGGATTATTATACTGGCTAGGGTGACTGATCCTGACTACCACCGGGAAATTGGGTTGCCCTTACATAATGGCTTAAGAAGGAGTATGTCTAAATGCAGGAGATCCTCTGGGGGCACCTCTTATTACTCCCATGTTCTGAGATAAGTCAATGGAAAATTACAACAACCCAATACAGGCCAGACTTCTGATGGCCCAGACTCAGTAGGAATGAAGGTTTGGGTTACCTCACCAGGCAATGAATTATAATCAGCAGAACTGTTTGCTAAAGGCAAAGGGAATACGGAATTAGTAGTAGAAAGAGGTAATTACAAATACCATCTATGACCAAATGACCAGTTGCAGAAACAAGGACTGTAATACTTATGAGTATTTCTTCCTTATTCCGGTATGAATATACCTGTGTATATACTAACAAATTCTTTCTTACTTTTTATTCCCCTTCCCCATTTCCTTATCACCCAACATTAAAGTATTAACATCAGCTAACTTTTTATGTTAATATTGAAGTTACAGGATACAAAAAGGAGTGTGTGACTCAGAAGAGATATGAACATCACCCAAAAGATGAATAAAAGGACTTTATATCATCTTTTGAGGAGAGAGTTAGCATGTTTTTGGTACACCTAGGATAGCTGCATCGTGTTAGGCAAAAGGATAATGTTGTTATTATCTTTATTTGGAAGTTAAGTATGGATAAGAGAAGCATAGCCACATCTCATGCTTAAAAGGGATGGCGAAGGCAACATGGGATGGGCTGTGATGGCTTCTAGTACGTTAACTAAGCTGGAACTGTATTTCCCAGAATTCCCTTCCCTCTATGGTCCTAGATTAGTATTGGCCATGAGAGAAATTTACACAAGACTTGAAAGGCAGAACTGAAAAAGTGGCTATTTATATGCTCTGAAGGTCAGTGCAGGGCCAGACACAGCTGCAGCTCACACCTGACCCAGATGATCTGTTGACACATCTTGTGCACATGGAGCAGCAGCCAGGCTTCGCAGCTCCTTCAACTCCCACTGGATCACCTGCTTCAGCTGCTCTGAATCCTGATCCAGGTGCACGTGCAGCTCTATGATGAAGGGCATCAGCTTGTCCTGCAGCCACCCATCTTAGAGGTTGGAAAGCAGTGAGAGAGAGAGACGAGATCCCGTTCGTGCTCAGAGATTCCAAAGTGTCTTATTCTCCCTCACTTCACATTCCTCTTTCCTTTCTGACTAATGGCCTGGTGGATTTCAGCCTCTTAATACCAGACTCCAAAGCAACAACCATATACAGAATGCTTAACCAGCTCCCACAATTGTGTCATTTCAATCGCAGAGTAAAAGCCTTAATCTATATTGCTCGCAGGATTCTATTTCCCCGACTAAACTCAGATGTAATAATACAGTAAGATTGCAATGTTCTTACTTTTAAAAGGTAGTTGAACGTGGGATTGTATTTCTAATTTAAGTCACTATTACATAAACTTGACTAAGGTGAAATTAATTCCTCTGAATAAAAAAAATACCTATCAAACATTATTTTTAGAAAGATGAAGACAAATGCAGTTCCTTAAAGAGAAGGAGGACAAATACAGAATTACAAGAACTTTCCATAACTCCACCAAAACCTTGCCCATCAAGCCATTATCTATAATTTCTCAGGGGGCAAAATATAAGCATTATGATTCAGAAAAGACAACAGAAGAACATTATATTCCAGCATACACGATGACATTACCAAATTATCTTCAGCTTGTAAATGCCTGACTTAAGATCTGCCTTTATATTTGGGTTCAGTAAAATCAATGCAGTCTCAAGAGAGATTCCATTAGCATGTTTAAAGCATTAATCAATCAAGTATATTTGTACTCAGTCAGAAGGATGAATATACTGACATGAAGAAAATGGTAAGCATGGGAAAAAGGCAAGACCAAAGAACATGAGTTTAGTTGCATATTTTCATCACCGTGGGCTAGGAGAAAATACATTCTGATGGGCAACTGTGAATTTTCTCATCACCCTGGTTTTGATTCTCGGTTTCTTTGGTACCATTACTGAACACCTACTTTTGCAAAGTATGTAATATACACCTAATAACTTAAAACCAACAACCCACCCAAGCAGGTATGTATTATACTCACTTTACAGATAAGCAAATATGTCTAATGTTATATACCTTGTAAATGGCTAAGCTGGGAATTAACCAACTCCAGGGATGTCTTGTCTACAAAGTTTGTGCTATTAAGCATGACATACCACAGGTACGTCCACTCCCACTGAGAACATCAGCGTCACTAAAGCACTATCCTCCTTGCAGCCTGCTCCGATTCCTCGTTCACCAGGCCACCTGCAGATAATCTGGCTTTCCACTCGGCTTTCTTACACTTAATACACGCATTCCAGTAAACTAGAAGGTTATACTTTGCAAAGTAAATTTAATACAATTTCCTATATTAAAATTTAATACAATTTTTATAATTTGGGGGTATAAAAGGAACATAAATTCATGCCTTAAAATACACAAATTTTTTAAAATGAAAATCACATATAATGCAGTCACCCTGAGGTAAGAACTTAAAACTTTGGCATATTTACTTCCTTTATCTAAATGTAATAACAACAACAGCAGCAGCTAACAAATAGCTTGTACCAGGAGCCAGGCCCTGTTCGAAGGGCATTGCATGTGTTCCATCATTTAAACCTGAGAACTCTATAAGGTAGGCACCATTGTTATTCCATTTTACAGATAAAGAACCTGAGGCATAAAGAAATTAAGTGGCTTCCCAAGATCACAGAGCTAATAAGGGGCAGAGTCGGGATTTGAACCCACAAAGTCTAACTTCAGAGCATGCGCCCTTAACCAAGAAGCTATACTGCCTCTACCCTGAACTGGGATGTTCAAAGGGCAATAACTCCTCTCCAGGATGCAGAGAGCGGGTGGGTGAGGCTGTATTTATTTTATTTCTAGACGCACTCCTCCCTAAAATACCCCCCAACACCCCAAAAATCTCCTCTGGGAGGGCTTTCACTACTGCTCGCCAGAAAACATTACGAGCTGACACAACTGAGTCCCCAGGGGATAAAAGAAAGCATCTGCCTAAATTATATCTAAAAATACGCTGTTAACTTCTCTTAGAAACTTTCTAGTTCTTTCACTCCCACAAGTACAAAAACCTTACAGCAAACTCATGCTAAAAATCACAATGGATGTTTGTTCTTTAAATCATTAGGTTTGATTTAATTTAACACTCTAGTAGTCAAAGCTTTATTCTAAGATCTTTGGTTCAGATATATTTAGTAAATCTAACAAAATCCAGTAATTATTCCCTAATATAAGCTAATAATCATATCAACTTAAACGTCAATACACTTTCTGAATAAATTTTTAACTCATGACTTGAACTTACAAACATGAATACGAGGGGTAGGGGAAAATCTCTCTCAAAAAGACCCTGAAAGTTCATTTTAAAAAATAGCCAGAATTTTAAAAGCAAATACTGTATCTTTAAAGGCACCTCAGATTCTTAAAATACTTCAAAAGTTTCCAGAGAATGAGTGAATCTTAATTGTATATATTTACTAACATCCATTGAGTAGCTACTATGTGCACAGCACTGTGCTAAAGTACTTTAAGAGGGAGAATGTATTCTGCTGACATATTCTTACTGTTTTTAATACAATACAGCAAGCATTTCTGCAAACTTTTGAAAACCAATTATGCCAGGAACCATTGCTTGATTGACACACGAATCAGAAGTAGGATTCTTGGTCTCAAGGAGTTTGCAGCATCACATGTGGGAATGATTCAAGAAAACTGCATTACAGTTTGAAAGCACTATCCCAAAGTACATACAAGGTAGAATTAGAGGCATGATAAATATTCAATTCTGGCAGAATAGAAAGAGGAGTTTCCTCCCTGCCATACTTTTCCCTCCCCTTGGTTTTTTTCCCCTCCTGGAG
This sequence comes from Equus przewalskii, assembly GCF_037783145.1. Taxonomy (NCBI): domain Eukaryota; kingdom Metazoa; phylum Chordata; class Mammalia; order Perissodactyla; family Equidae; genus Equus; species Equus przewalskii. Next base: position 10,874,569 of record NC_091861.1, on the reverse strand, counting down.
CGGAAGGTAGAAGGGAAAGGCAGAAGCCATCAACCAAGCAGGTACCAACCTTCTCCATTTAAGGCTTGCCTCCTTAGCACGTCCTTTGGGCACTAGCAGTTAAGAATGTACTAGAAAGTCAATTATCCAGGTTTAAACAAGTGGCCACTGGTACATAATTTATTTCCCTCTAGTTTTCAGTATTTAAGCAGCAAACAGAAAGAATCTAGAGTGGCCAGAAGGATCAATGGCATAATTTACTAAGTGCTATTCAGTCAATAAATAATTTCTATACAGAAAAGTATGAAAGACAGTGTATAGGTAAGTACCAAAATGAGATATATTGTAAGTGCCAGAAGGAAGAAAGGTTAAATGACTTACCCAAGATAAACCAGCTAGTGACTCATTAGTGGCTAAATAATCTTCCCCCTTAGGTCAACTGTATTCACCACTGATGAAAATCAAAAAGACAGGAGGCCATTAAAGAATAACGAATTACCAATCCTAGCATTTCCCAAATTCTCGTCCTAGCCCCTTTATATCACCATATTCTTCTGCCCTAGGTCTGGAGGAGATCTGCTTTCCGGTCTACTAATATTTTTATGGTTACTATGGGCTTCTTTAACCTTACTTTAACCTCACTGCCAATACACAGTACCACAGTGAAATGTGTATGAGATTTCATTACAAAATGTGATCTTAACTGGTGTGAAAGAAATAATTATTCTGACACCTGTTAAAATGGTAAGTAAGATTTTATTCAAGATTATTGCAACAAGGGTATTACAATAGGGAAGAGAGATCAATTCTGAATACAGCAAAGACAGCTGGGGATTTACAGCCAAGACACAGAGTCCGGGAGTCAGTGGATGGAAAATTACTAAGAGGAGAAATCAAGGGTCTGGGGATTCTTGCTAAACTGGCAGAACAGGATTCTTGCTGAAGGCAGGTCAAGAACTTAGACATCAAAGATGTGGGATGAGGAACCTGATTAGATACCCAGAGTGGTCAGATATCAAGGGTGGGGCAATTCTCACTAAACTGACTTTGCAGAATTCTTTGCTAAGACTGGGCTAGCAGGCCCCACGAGGACAAGACAGACACGAAGACCAAGGTCAAAGCCTCGTTGAGAAGAAGGCTCAGAGGAGCCTAACTAAAGTTGGGTTAAGGAAGGAGTCTCTGTCACTAGCATTTTACCAAACTCTTCTCCCAATATGCCAAATAAAGTTTTTATAAATACCATATTAAGAGCTCTTTCATGGACCCTGAGAAAGCAGCCCACTAAATTTAAAAACTGGAGCATTTCTAAAATACGCAGGCATACGCAGAATACAAAGCTAATCATGCTGACCCTCTACTTAAACCATCCAAGGGTTACCACTGCCTCCAGGACCAGTTCTTGCTAAGGCATGTGAGGCCCTGCCTATTCTCCTGCCTGGTCCTCTCACTAAACGCTGCCACCCCCTCCTCTCAACTTCACACTCAGGGCCTTTGTGCACAATGTTCCTTCAGCCCAATATTCTCTTCTTCACACAACTCAATTTTCCACAGAGCTCCTTGGTAAAGGAGTACTTATCTTTCAAGCCTCAGTTCAAAGGCTATGAACCTTTCTCGAGCGCTCCCTCCCACCTCCCCCTTCCTTTTTTCTCCTTTGTTCTGATCACTGAGATGACAAGGAACTGTAACTTTCGACTGCACTTGTCTCTATGTCTATCTCTCTCTTCAGGTTCTAAGTCCCTCCAGAGCAGGGAACAGGTTTCATTGCCTTTGTATCCCAATCATCTCCAATTGAGGTGAAACAAAGAAAAAAAGGAAATAAAAGCAAACCTTCTTTTGAAATTGTGAAAGCAGCACTGTTGATTCCAAAAAGAAAGGTAGTCATGCTTTAAAGATTTAAAATAAACCTGTTACTATATCCTTTACAGGTAGTTCATTAAAACTTTGGACTGTTTCTAACCTTCTGATTTGTTTACAACCTGAACTAAACTGACACGGTGCTCAAAACAGCATTAAATAATACTTTCTCAAAAGAAAGATTCAGCCTATAACCAAAGGCACTACATGGTGAACTCCTTTATTTTGCTGCTGCCCACCCCTACCAATACAGGAACCACGTAATGCTGGGGGAAAGAAGGGAATGAAATTCCTCATTACCCTTTCTACCATCTTATACCCGCAAATATTACACACATGAATCTTATTAACTCCAAGCCAGACAATGCCCTGTTATTTCCTATTCTCTACTAATCACCTACTGAAAGGACTGATTCATCATTGCTCCCACCCCACTTTCTATAATATAACCATCAACTATAGTTCTTTTTCTCATTTTAATCGAAAGATAAGATTTATTACAATGTAATCATCACTATCATCATATAAATCAGAGTTTTCAAAAGCCTAGTCAGTGGATAGCAGCATCAGAATTACCTGGGGGTTTAGGAAAATTGAGATTCCTGGATACCACCCTAAAACTGAGTAAAAACATGGAGTGGGAGGGAGCATAGGTTAGGGAATGTGAGTTTCAAATGATCTCCCCAGCTGGCTAATAGACTCACTGTATTTGAGAATAAATGAATAAACTAGATCTTCATTTATTAAATTGTTGAGTGCCAAAATATATGCCAAATACTATGACAGGCAGTACAGGATATACAGAAGTAATGCTGGAAGCAGCACCTGACCCCAAAGTATCCCCAATTTAATTAGGCAGAAAAAGTGTACACACAGAGGAATTATAGAACAATGCTAAACTCTATGGTATAGAATGGCCTTCAAACTTTAGATCAAGTACCTCCATCTTTAAAATGTTTAAGTACAGACCACTATAGGGACAGTAACTTATAAGTTACATATGTATTACTTTACTAACACATCAGGTACATTTAAAAACATATTAAAAAGATGAAAGTTTTTGGAAATATATTAAATTTTAATGGCACAAACTTTTCAGTGATTAGTAAATCACATTATTAATACTATGAAATATAAATGTTTCTTGAATTTTTTAAATCTTGGCTTAAAAATCTGTGATACAAAGATTTGAGGGACTAATTGTAAGTTCAGTTTATGCTGATATTTCAATGGCTGTCATAGCTAAAAAACAGTACCTCAAACAAGTAAAAGTAGTGCATCATTGGCTGCATTTCTTTAATTGTGATTCTCACATTTCAATCCAATCACCAATTACGTGGAAATTTTTAATAAAAGTCATGTTAGTAGATACCTTCCCTTTTGACAATTAGCTGTTCTTGAAAACTATTATTTTAATAATTGTAACAAATGGTTTCCAAAATCTACTAAGATTTTTGATCTAGAAGATTTAAAAACAGGTTAGATGTGAGAATTTCAGAAATCACACATAATTCAGGATAATCACATGAGTAGGGAAATTTTAAACACTTACTTTCAAAAAGCTAATTCCAATCTTTCTGCAGTATAATAGGCAAGATATTGTGAAGGATCCTCCAAGACAAAACACTTTTTTTAATGTATTGCTCAGCTTGAAGAAAGTAAGGGAAACATTCAAAAGAAAAATAAATTAAAAAAATTTTTTAAATCTGAAAGCTACCACAAAAGCCAGCATTTCCCTGGGGTCGAATACTTAGCACTGGACCCCTACAAGGTGGGAAAGCTGAACCTACAAACTCCCTCATTTGAGTCAGGATCCCTATAGGACACTAAAGTGTCTCAGGTCAGTAGAGGCTCCCATGAGGGGCAAACACAAATTCTCTCTAGAGGAAGTCATCCTCAATTCAGACACACCATTTCGCACAGATAAAAATCAGGCAAATATGAGTTCATCAGCAAAGACTAGCAAGTGCAAAAAGAAACAAGCCACAGTGGATGAGAATCAGGAGACACAAACAATAAAGCTGTATCTCCAAGACTTCAGATAATGAAATTTCCCGATTCAAAATGTAAATAACCATATATTAAATGTTTAAGAAAAAGAAGAAGAAATCACAAAAATAAACAAAGACCAAGAGACTACTAAAAAAGCCAGACTGGTTTGAGAGAAAACCTTAGAACTTTTAGAAATGAAAAACAGAATTAATGAAATTAAAAATGCAACAGATGGAGAAAGAAACGAGAGCAGTGTGCATCTAACACTCTGACTTTGCAGGGAACTGCCCAAGGGACTGGTTTCTGTCCAGCTCAACTCAGAGTGCTGATGGGAATCGGCATATGCTAGATGCCTGGGGGCTGCTGAGAACAAAAAGAACTGCTCAGTGTGCCACTGCTTCAGGGGAACCACGGTACAGTAGACAGACACCAGAAGGAGCAAGAGATTACAAGCTCTTAAAAATAAGAAACCAGCAAATACTCTAATAAGGAAGCTACATGCATAAGTCCAGAGAAGACACATTTACAGAAAACGTTAGGAAGCCTTGAGAATCCCCAGTTGGACTGAATGGTGAAAATCTTTTCATGTATGAAGCCAGGCCAGAAAGACTGGGAGAGGTGGCTATTTTGTTAAATGTGTGGATACCAACACAGAGTTACAAAAGACACAGGGCAAAATGGCCTAATCAAGGAAGAAAATAAATCTCCAGAAACCAACTCTAAAGAAACAGAGGTATATGCATTACCTGACAAAGAACTCAAAATAACTGACATAAAGATGTTCAATGAGCTCATGAAAATGATGCGTGAACAAAATGAAAATTTCAACAAAGAGATAAGAAATATAAAAAAGAACCAACAAATTCTCGAGCTGAAGAATGCAATAACTAGACCGAAATATTCATTAGAGGAGTTCAACCACAGATTTGATTAATCAGAAGAAAGAATCAGTGAACCTGAAGATAGGTCATTTGAAATTATCCAGAGGAGCAAAAAGAAAAAATAATGAAAAAGAGTAAATTAAGTTAAGGGACTTAGAGGATACCATCAAACGGATCAATGTACGTATTATGGGAGTCCCAAAAGAGACAGACAAAGGGATAAAAAGCTTATTTAAAGAAAAAATGGCTGCAAAGTCCCCAAATATAAGGAAGGAAATGGACATCCAGATTCAAGAAACCCAAGAAAGGGGATTAAAGTTAAATAGGATTAGAACTCAAAACAGGGTGAATCCAAAGATGTCCACACTGAGACACATTATAATCAAATTGTCAAAAGTCAAAGACAGAGAATTTTGAAAGCAACAAGAGAAACACAACTTGTCACCTGCAAAGGAACCCCTATAAGCCTATCAGCAGATTTCTCAGTAGAAAACTTGCAGACCAGGAAAGAATGTGCTAATATATTCAAACTACCGAAAGAAAAAAAAGAAACCTGCCAACCAAGAATGCTCAGTTCAGCAAAACTGTCCTTCAAAATGAAGGAGAGATAAAAACTTTCACAGATAAACAAAAGCCGAGAGAGTTCATCACCACCAGATCTGCCTTACAAGAAATGCTAAAGGGAGCATTAAAGCTGAAACAAAAAAGTGCTAAACAGCAACAGGAAAGCATATGGAAGTATAAAGTGCACTGGTAAAGGGAAATATACAGACAAATACAGAGTACCATAATACTGTAATGATGGTGCATAAGTAATTTTAATTCTGGTATACAAGTTAAAAGACAAAAGTGTTTTAAAAAACTATAAAAAGGTTAATGGGTACACAGTATAAAAGATACAATTTGTGGCACCAATAATATAAAGTGTGGGAGAGGGAGAAGTCAAAGTGCAGAATTTTTTCATGAGATTAAAGTTAAGTGGTTATCAGTTTAAAATAGATTGTTATAACTATAAGCTGTTTTATGTAAACCCCATGGTAACCACAAAGAAAATACATATAGATGATACACAAAAGAAAACGAGAAAGGAATCAAAGTATGTCACTACAAAAAAATCACCAAAACACATACAAAGACAGCAAAAGATGTTAAGCTGGACAAAAAAACTAGAAAACAGAAAGCAATGAAATGGGAATAGTAAGACCTTCCCCACCAATAGCTACTCTAAATATAAATGGATTACTCTTTCCAATCAAAAGACACAGAGTGGCTAAATGGATTTTAAAGAAAATTCCAACTCTATGCTGTCTACAAGTGACTCACTTATGTTTAAGAACACACAGGCTGAAAGCGAAAGGATGGAAAAAGATATTCCACACAAATGATAATCAAGAGAGAGGGTGGCCATACTCATATCAGGCAAAATAGACTTCAAGTCAAAAACCGTCAAAAGAGCAAAGAAAGACATTATATAATGATAAAAGGATCAATTCACCTTGAAGATATAACAATTATAAATATTTATAGACCCAACATCAGAGCACTTAAGTAGATGAACATTGACAGGACTGCAGGGAGAAACAGACAGCAACACAATAACAGTACAAGATTGCATCACCCCACATTCAATAATGGATAGAATATCCAGCCAGAGGATCAAGAAGGAAAGAGAGGACTTGAACAACACTATAAATTTAATGGACTTAACAGACATAAACAGAATATTTCACTCAACAGCAGCAGAATACACATTCTTCTCAAACGCACATGGAACATTTTTCCAGGACAGATCACATGTTAGGTCACAAAACAAGTCTTAACAAATTAAGAATACTGAAATCATACCAAATATCTTATCCAAACTGATGGCATCTAACTACAAATCAATAACAGAAAGAAAACTGGAAAATTCACAAATATGTGGAAATTAAACAACACACTCCTTAACAAAACCAATAGGGTCAAGGAAGAAATTAAAAGGGAAATTAGAAAATATCTTGAGACAAATGAAAATACAATATACAAAAACTTATGGGATGCAGCAAAAACAGTACTAGGAGGGAAGTTTACAGCAATAAATGCCTACACTGGGGAAAAAACTCTCAAATAACCCAACTCTATACCTCAAGGAATAAACTTAACCAAGGAGGCAAAAGACTTATACACTGAAAACTACAAAATGTTCCTAGAAGAAATTAAAGACACAAATAAATGGAAAGAGATCCTGTGTTCATGGATTGGTTAATATTGATAAAATACATACCACCCAAAAAGACCTACAGATTCAATATAATCTCTATCAAAACCCCAATGGTATTTTTTAGAGAAACAGAAAAAACAATTCTAAAATTCATATGGAACCACAAGGACCCTGAATCGCCAAAACAATCTTAAGAAAGAAGAACAAAGCTGGAGGCCTCACACTTCCTGACTTCAAAACATATTACAAAGCTACAATAATCAAAACAGTATGGTAGGGGCAAAAAGACAGACATATAGAACAATGGAACAGAATCAAGAGCCCAGAAATACACCTAGACACATATGGTCAATAGTGCCAAGAATATACAAGAGGGGAAAGATAGTCGCTTCAACAAATGGTGCTGAGAAAACTGGACATCCACTTGCAAAAGAATGAAATTGGACTTTTATCTTATACCATACACAAAAACCAACTCGAAATGGATTAAAGACTTAAATATAACACCAGAAACTGTAAAACTCCTAGAAGAAAAACAAAGGGAAAACCTTCATTACAGTGGTCTTGGCAATGATTTCATGGATATAAAACCAGAAGCACAGGAAACCAAGGAAAAAACAGACAGGTGAGGCTACATCAAACTAAAAAGCTTTTGCATGACAAAGGAAACAATCAACGGAGTGAAAAGGCAACCTATGGAATAAAGTATTTGCAAACCATCTATCTGAAAAAAGGTTAATATCCAAAGTATATAAGGAACTCCTACAATTCATTAGCAAAAAAAAAACCTGATTAAAAACAGGGCAAAGGACTTGATTGGACATTTCTCCAAAGAAGATGTACTAATGGCCAACAGATATATGAAAAGATGCTCAACATCACCAGTTATCAGAGAAATGCAAATCAAAACCACAATGAGTTATCACACCACAATTGTTAAGACGCCCATTATCAAAAAACAAAACAAAACAGATAATAACAAATGTTGGCAAGGAAGTGGAGAAACTGGAACCCTTGTACATTGTAAGTGGGAATGTAAAATGGTGCAGCCACTACGGACAACACTATAGAGGTTCCTCAAAAAACTAAAAATAGAACTACCATATGATTCAGCAATCCCACTTCTAGGTATTTATTCAAAAGAATTGAAATCAGGATCTCAAAGAGATATTTGCACTCCCACATTCAGTGCTGCATTATTCACAATAGCCAAGATATGAAAACAAACCAAATGTCCATCAACAGATAGACAAATGAAGAAAATGTGTTATATACATTCAATACAATATTTTTCCATCATAAAAAGGAAAGAAATTCTATCATATGCTACAGCATGGATGAAACTTGAGGACACTATGTTAAGTGAAATTAGCCAGTCACAGAATAATTAATACTGCATGATTCCACTTAATGTGGTATCTAAAGTAGTCAAACTTATAGAAGCGGAAAGTAGAATTGTGGTTTCCAGGCAATGGGGAGAGAGGAAAATGGGAGTTGCTATTCAATGGTATAAAATTTCAATTTCAGTCACTCAAGATGAAAAAGTTCTAGATATCTGCTGTACAACATTGTGCTATAGTTAACAATACTGTACTGCACACTTAAAATTTTGTTAAGAGGGTAAATCTCATGTTATGTTTTTTTATCACAATAAAAACAAATTCAACAGAGGAGTTAGTGATTTAAATACAGATAAAGAGATTTAGCTAACTAAAAGATACATCTAACCATATTACATACAGTAACTGTACTGTAAATTGTACTACAGATTACAGTACAGAGAAACAGTGAAATAGGGAAAGGAATGAGAGTTTAAACATACATAGGCTAGAATGAGATATTTAAGCATATCTAATGAGAGCAATAGAAACACTAGAGAGAACAGAGGAAAGGCACTATTCAAAAAGATAATGGTTGGCACATTTCCAATACTGATGAAAGATATAAATCCACAGAGTTTAGATCTAAGCAAATTAAACAGTTCATAGCACAGAGAGGCAATGAACTTGCGGGAAAAATTAATGACAAGTTAATGCATATGGGAGAGTCAAGGTCTAACAATCTACTCAGAGTCCCACAACAAAACTCTAAAGAGACCAGAAGCACAGCAACATCCAAAAAGAGAACAGTTGATAAAAGTCCAGAACTAATGAAAAATATGAATGCACAGACATAGAAAGCAAGCAGGAAAAAAAAAAAAAGAAAGAAATCCATACCTAAACACAACTGTAGTGAAAATACAACACCTAAGAAAAAGAGAGAATCTTAAAAAGAGACAGAAAAGATTGCCTACCTATAGGCAGATGACTTCCGAACCAAAACAATGGAAATCAGTAGACAATGGAATATTACCTTCTGAGGAGAGAAAGAAAATAACCATCAACTAAGAAATGGAGACTGAGCAAAGCTATCTTTCAAGAATAAGAGCAGGGGGCAAGCCCAGTGGCACAGCAGTTAAGTGCGCATGTTCTGCTTCGGCGGCCCGGGGTTCACCAGTTCAGATCCTGGGTGCAGACATGGCACCGGGTGGCAAGCCATGCTGTGGTAGGCGTCCCACATATAAAGTACAGGAAGATGGGCATCGATGTTAGCTCAGGACCAGTCTTCCTCAGAAAAAAGAGGAGGATTGGTAGATGTTAGCTCGGGGCTAATCTTCCTCAGGGGGATAAAAAAAAAGAATAAGGGCAAAATTATTTTCAGGTTTAAAAAAGAAAGTTTATGACTGACAATCCTTCACCAAAAGAACTTCAAAGATGTTCATGAGGAAAAGGGAAAATGATCCCGAAGGAAAGTCTGAGATGGAAGAAGGAATGGTAAAAAAATATAATAACTTAAAAATGATGTGGCTGATTCTAAACAACCTGAGGTTTATAAAATAAAAAAGAAGAGTTAATGGTGGCATGTAGGTCAGAAGGGAAGTAGACGAAGGTAAAGACGTTTTTTCTCACAACAGATTGTACTGCACACCCACTTTGGAGACTAACGGTGTAGACTATAGATAGATAGATATTTAGCTAGAGCAGACAGAAATGCCGGCTGCTATCATTTCAGAAACCTTAAAGACATGAGCCATGCCATAAAGAATTTGTAAGTTTGCAATAAGGGGAAAGGAGCAGGGTACGCCAAACGGGAAAAATAGCAAAGGTTCAGAAGTAGAGATGAGCATGGCATAGCTGCTCTTCCTCTAATAAAGTATCGTATCATTTCACATGTTCTTTGAAAATCTCTAAGACAAAAACAAAACAAACCAAAAAACTACCTCCAAGGAGGAACCACATGAGCAGAACAACAGTGGAAGATGTCAGAGATTCATTATTACCTTGGGCAGCTCACTTAACTTTCTGAAGGCTTCTGTCTCTCAGTGTGTAACATGTAACATCTACCCTTCCCAGTGTCACTAGTATATATTGATGACAAGTGAAAAAATTCAAAAGGGGAAGGCCATAGCACTGATCTCTTTCGTCTTATTACTAGTTACTGTGCTGGGTACTGGCAATACAGAATAAAAGAAACAAAGCAATTCAGCAATTACAATGCAGTGTGACAGGTCCTGTGACACATGAGGGATGCACATGCTACTTGAGCAAACCCAAGGATGGTGGCAAAGCCATGCATGCTTCCCTCTTGCTTGTTCCCACTATTAACAATGGCTCCCATTGGGCAAACTACTGATGGCCACTTTAGTTACACTAAGTACTTGTCATCCCAGTGAGTTTCAGATCTATGAAAAGAATCACCGCCAAGAATTTCGTTATTAAAAATTTCAAAATAAATTTAACAAAAGTCCATTTTAAAACATCCCAAGAAGGAGGCAAATCAATTTTCTTCATGCTGATCAAAATTTCACCACAGAAAGCTAGTCTAGACATTTTGGATCCATAAAAATTAGCATAATCAGAGTTTTTCCAAAACATGAAAAAAAATTCTTTTTTGCTTCATTTCAAAGCACATAACAGTAATGGTAATATATTATCTATATGCATGCTGGAATTATCCAAATATAATCTAACAGAAGAAAGAAAAATATTTCAAAGGCTCATTCTTTTTCTGGACTTACACTCTACAAAATCAAACACACTTTGCATAAATGAATTCTATTCTCTGCAACATGTCTTTTCTACTGCGCTAGGAAGCATTACTGCTTTTCAACTTAATCATTGGTTGTTCTGTTGTATTTAGCCATTCGAGGCCTATTACCAATGCACACACAAATCCTTCATTTAAGAAAATACTCCTGAAAAAGAACACACAGAACCTTCTCAAAGAAAAGCAATTCTTCCTTACTCTACTACATCCAGTATTAGTAAACAGATCAGTGCTATAACATTCCTCTCTGGAATTTTTAAATTTAGCTTGAATATACATTAGCGACGTGGGCAAGGCTACATGATGAATATTCCCAAGGATACAAAATCCAAATATGTTCATGTATGACTAAACAAATTTTTATATGAACTGCAAATGACAATAAAATACAAAGACGGCTTTTTAAATTCCATATTTGTTTAAATTAAAACATTTCTAGCAGTAGTAAAATGTTTTTAGTTATGTCCTCAATATTCCAAAAGACTTAGAAGCCTTTAAAAGTCATATGAATCTAAATTTTCACAACCATTTTTTTAAACATGTCACTGTAACTGAAAACGACTACAAACAAATGTATGTTTTGATTGCCATACTGGCATTAATAAATTAGCTAACAAGCAGGTGTGTGACTTTATTTCATTGCTGAGAGGTAAGAAAGAATGGATAATGACATTTACTACCAACCAGGGAATAAAGAGAGACACCAACGGTGGTTTTATAGGCATCACTGGTGGTCCCTTTGATAAACACCTACGGCACTTCTAAACCAATTTAGCCCTACTTACACAGCATTTTCTACTGTACACTCTTTGGGATTATATCTACCTTTCCTATAAACTCCTTGAGGGGAGAGTCTTATCTTAAATACTACTTCCATATCCCTTCCAGCTCAAACACAGAGCTCAGCGCATACTTACTGACAAATTAAGAGCACAGTACTATAGATATTTTCCACAGCAATCAGGAGAAAATCAGGATGTGGGTAAAGTAACGTAAATGGAGGTATAAGTTATGTACAACACAATGACAACATTGGGACAAGATCATAAAAGTGACTTTGAAATAACACGGTCAGAAAGAGAGCAAATGCGTTTACACAGCATAATCATTTTCACAAGGTACAATAAAATTTAACACACTATTATTACTTAGCTTAAAAATCCTTTTTCTTGGTCTTCCATGCGATGCTGCATTTTCTACTATTCCTTGCTGCACATTTCTATAATGCTATCTCATGTCTGTATACAGTACCTTACTCACACAAGTATGGAATGAGCTATACTATTCAAAATCCAAAGGAAAATAAAAACAATGTGTTTTTCTACCCTTGCTGGGTTAACACACACCGTGTTTTGCAAATAAAAACAAAGGTCATCATCTGTCTTTTCATTCACACTGAAATGACACACTGAATGACAGGAATTTTTTTAGAGTTCCTATTAGAAAAATTCTGTACCAACTTGGCTTTAAAATCAACTTTAATCAAATGTTTCATCTCTTTCTCATCTTCTTCAATCTCTCAATCAAAATTACATACAATTATATTTTTTGAAATAGTTATGATGCAAATTAAGTTACAATTTACGATATCAGCAGCCTTACACTATCTTTACCATTTTAAAGGCACCACACGAGGGAGGACAAAAGCATACTTTGAAACACCTTCCTAGCCTTTAACAATAGTCTCTTACTAGAACTTCTTCTCCCTTCATATAATTATATTAAGTTTCTGTGCCCCCCTACTCTCCAAGATGAAATAATCTGTTTATCCCTCCCTCCAACACTTCAGAGAGGAGCTTGTATCTCTTCTCTCTCATGCCTTTTGTCTCAGAACAGCAAAGCACTTCATTATTTCATCTTACCAGCCCTACGAAGACAGTGGTACACCAAGAGCTGGAGAGGTGATGAACTAACTAGGCAACCAGAGAGATCTGGACAGCCAACCAAAACTTGGTACCCGTCTAGCTCCTTAAAATCAGTCAGAAAAATCAGCCAAGGCCCTATTTACAGGTCAGGAGGGTTTGGAAGACAATACAAAACAAAACAAAAAAAACCTTTCCCACCAAGGAACTCACATACACACACAATTGTACTTTTCAGAAGGTGGAAATACAGCTAATCTTGTTCTTTTTCAAGAGTTTAAACACTAGGGACATCTGCATCTAGATAAAAACTCCTGAGGGCAATTTGATCAAAGACACAGAAAATCCTTCCTTCAAAGAAACGCACCTTGTGACACTCCAAGAAGGAGGAGAGAGATTTAAAGTAAAACCTGCCCTGAATTCTTGCCACTGGCTTCAGGAAAAGAATAAAAAGCCCTGGGCTTCACAGGGCTTTGAAACATTTTGCTGTAACCCCAGGGCCACGGAAGCTGTTGGTGAAATTCTTGTACTCATCTCTGAGGAAGAGTATCACAGCGATGCAAACTCACATACACAGACACACACATCCATCTCTACTACCGTTCTCGTCCCTTCCACTCCCGACCTTCCCCCTTGGGTGCTCACGACCCCAAACGTGGACACGATGCTACAAAAAGCAAAGTCATGGGGCAATGCGGGGGAGACGGGGGTGCAAAGGGGTGAAAGAACCAGAAAAGCAGGGGTGGCCGAGGTCGTCAGCTGGCTTGTCTGTTATCGGAAAGCAAACAGTCGGGTGGGGAAAGGGAATGCCGAGGTAGAAAGAAAGCAATCCGGGATGCCCACTCTGCCACCTCCTAGCTCTCTGCCCTCCATCACCCCAGCCTCTCCTGGAGGACCACCTCCGAGGAGGACAGGGCGCCAGTGACATGCCCCACCTTTACCCTTGAGGGGCAAGCAGCGAAATGAGCTTGCAAAGAAGCCTGGGGGCTGAGAGGGGGGCCAGGGGCACCCGGGCTCCAGGGGGACGCCCTGCCGCGCGGGGCCCGCCCTTGGGCCAGGGGGCGGCCCACGCGGAGGGGCAGCGGGGCTCGGAGGAGGGTCTCGCCCCGCCGCTGCCCGGGAGGCTCCGGCTACTCACATTCTCCGTGTCCCGCTCGTTCACCGTCGGCAATGGCGTCCGGGCCGACATTTTGTGCGGGCGCCGGGGTCGGGCCGGGGGCTCGCTGGCCGCGCGGGGCTGCGGGCGCCGGGCCGAGGGGCAGCGGGCGCCGAGGCGGGCGCGAGGCCGGGCCCGGGCCGGGGCGAGCGGCTCCCGCAGGCCGCGGGCGGGGCGCCGGGCGCGGAGACGGGGCAGAGGACGCGGAGGAAGAGGAGGGGGAGCCGCTGCCCGCGGCGGCGCCGCCGGGGGCCGCGGGCGGCGCGAGGGAGGGCTCGGGGCGACGGCGGTTGCGGGCGCGGGCCGGCCGGGATGCGGCGGGCAGGGAGCCGGGGGCGGCGGCCGGGCCCCGCTAGACGGCCCGGGCCATGGCTGAAGGTGAACTCGCGCCTCCAATCAGCGGCCGGCGAGCGCGGCGCGGGGCCTGCGGCCGCGGCCCTGACAGCGCGCCCGCGCCCCGCCTCAGGTGTGCGGCGCCGCCCGGCCGAGCCGCAGCCACGCGCGCGGGGCCCAGCGGCCGCGGCGCCCCCGCTCCCGGCGCTCCCGGCGCTCCCGGCGCCCCCGGCGCGCCAGCCCGCCTCGCTCCGCGCGGTCCCCGCCGCCGCAGCCGGGAGGAGCGGCCGAGCCGGCTGCGCGCGGAGCGGCGGGCGCGGCACGCAGCGCCCAGAGGCACTTGGCGGCCGCCGCCGGGTGGGCGGGCGCCAGGCGAGGGGGCCTCTCCATTCATTCCCTCATTAGGGATGCGGGGCCGCCTCCTCCGCCTCCTCCCGCGCTCCGGGCCGCCGGGGCCCGTGTTTATTCTCGTTTCTGGGCCCCCCCGCGGAGCACGGGCGTCTGAGAGCCTCTGGTGGTTTTTATTTTTATTCGTGTTTGGGTTTTGCCGGGCGGAGGTGAGAGGGCGCTGATGCAGTGCGGGGGCCCTTTTTGTCTGTTTCCCTGGGAAGATCTGGGCACGATCCTACCCGGGAGCCTACACCGCCTGTCTCCCACCTCGGGACTTTTCCCATTCTTAGAGTCGTCTTCTCCTGCGCCCCCGTTTCCAAGCTTTTTCGATTCGTGTCCTCCCCCCGAGCCCTCTCTCAGTCGCCTTCTCCAGGGAAGCTTGGGTTCAGGTCACCCTAAGAGTTGGGCAAAGCGCACAAAAGCCCCAAGAAGCGTCCGCAGCCTCGCGGGGGCTGCTCGAGAATCCTTCGTGCGAGGGCCTCAGGCCAGGCGGCTGGCGAGGTGGCCCCGACCGCGCGGCCGCCCCGGGAATGGAGCCGGCGGAAGACGTCGCCTGGCGCCCACCGCAGCACCCCCTGAGTGGGTGAGACCCCGGAGTCACAACGTCTACACTGGCTGATCGTCACTTCCTGGGACACAAGGAAGTGTCACTTGGGCGAGTTTGTTTAAGGAGGGAGGAGGGCTGATTTGGGCCCTGTCCTACCTCCTCCAGGTGTCTTCCTCACCCTTCCACCCGCCTGCCACTCCTTACATCCTGCAGACATCCCTACATAATGCATCGTCCAGGGCCCATTAGTCCCTAAAAAGCAATGCTGCTGCTTTCTGTCTGATTTGAGAGCTTATGTTTTGCACACAGCCTCTGGGACAAAAACCTTACCATCTCTCTCTATTCCTCTTCTTTCTAATATTTCTTTTTCACATCCTTTCATGGGTGGGCAGAAAGATAAAAGCGGCAATAGATAGAAAAGGATAGATCCGATTTTTGAGCTACTTCCCATCCATTTGAAGGCAGCATCCTTGCACCAGATGGTTTTTATCCTGACTCATTAAAGGTTGTTTCTGAAAAGTTAACACTTGACCCTTAAAACGTTTCAAAAGACCTAAAAATAGCAAATACAAAGATTGTCTGAGAAAAAAATTCCCACCCAGTAAATATTCACTTCTAGAACAGCATCTACGTATTTATTTCTTTAGCATTTCGTCTTGTAAACACTTCTCAATTTCACAAAGCAAATAAAATCACAAGATCCCTTTGGTGTTCATCACCATTCCTCAAACAGAATTCAGGCTTTGGAACTGCAAGGCTGCCTCCTGAATTATGGTGTGCAACTGGGAATGCCAAGCTTTTACAGTCCCTCTGCAGAAATCCTGAATCACCAAGATGTATTGAAGTTGCCAGGGCAGAAACTTGTAGTTTTCTGATCAACTGGAGCCACTGCTGCCTATAGGGGCTGCTAATAGAGTGTCAGCGTTTCCACAGTGTCACCCTTGACTGCTACAGCCACTCAAGAGTACCTGTGTTACAATAGTAATCGTGTTAACATGGGAATTAACAACTGTCTGTGAAAAGGTGTTCAACCCCATCAGAATATGAATCATTCCTTCAACTGGTAGCTTGGATTTTGCTTTTCAATGCCCAATCACACAGTATCTAAGTCTTTATCTTGTGGTGACCCAGACAGGCATATTTATTTCCATTTTAAAAAGTCTACTAAATTGACTTATTCAAGATCACAGATTCATCAGGTTCATAGTGTACAGAAAAAGATAACTGGAATATGCAGTACTGTTCAATCTTGCACCAATCACAAGACCCACAGCCTCACCCTTGTAAGGTTCACTATACCTAGAACCTACAATGGCTAGAGACAGCTCAAAGGAGAGCCCTGGATCCTAGCGTAGTGGCTTCTAAGACTTTAAAATGTACATTAAAAGCCAAGGGCAAATCCCTTAGCTATATTTGCTACACTGTGCTCACACATTGAAACTTACTGAGTATTACATAATAATAGTAAAGGATACTTATTTTTAAAATCAACCCGTAAAGCAAGTTTTATAACAGTGGGACTGTATTCAAAGGAAGTTGTTATTGGGTGGGTAACTCAAATCCATAATTCTGGCAGATAAAATAGACTGGAAACAACTCTATCTATCCAAAAGGTAGCATTCAAATAATCCTTATTCATACCCAGAATTTTGGGCTTGATGTATAATGAAAATTCACTTAGCCTAGGTTTGAAAAAGTCATTGCGTTTTTGAAAAGGAGTTGAGTGTGTACCCTACGTGAGCTCTCCTCCTCTTAAAATGGCATGAGGCAGAATTGTGATTAAAACAAAACTGTTTAGCCATCATTTTTAATAAAGAGAATACTCTTGAGCAAAATTCTCTTGTGTCACTACATATAACTTCTTGTGCTTGTCACCATGAAGAAATGACAAAAGGACTATTTTAAGGCTTTGAGTAATTTTCTTTAGGATTATTAACCAAATGTGGCATGTTTAATTTAGAGATTTCTACCTAAAGTGGTAGAGTAACAAAGGTTTCAGAAAAAAATTGACGTTCTGAGAAAACAAAAGAAAAATAAAGATCTGCAAGGTGCTAAACCCACACTGACAGGTGCTAAAAGAGCATTGCCTACCAGCAGCCCAATGGTGCAGAATTCTCTAGAACTACACTGTCCTATATTGCAGATACTAGCTACGTGCAATTGTTGAGCACTTGACACGTCACTAGTGTGGCTGAAGAACTGAATTTTTTTATTTGATTTCATTTTAAAGATTTTATTTTTCCTTTTTCTCCCCAAAGCCCCCAGGTACATAGTTGTGTATATTTTTAGTTGTGGGTACTTCTAGTTGTGGCATGTGGGATGCCGCCTCAGCATGGCTTGATGAGCAATGCCATGTCTGCGCCCAGGATCCAGACTAGCGAAACCCGGGGCGGCGGCAGCAGAGAGCGCAAACTTAACCACTCGGCCCCAGGGCCGGCCCCTAGTTTCATTTTAAACAATTTAAATTTAAAAACTGATATTGATTCAGATATTGGAAAAATTTTAATTATGTTGGAAAAAATGAGTACATGAATCTACCTTTTTAACTATAAATATTCTGAATCTAAATACAAATCGAGTATTTCTGCTGAAAATTTATCAGCTGAATTGAGATATACTGTAAGTATAAAATGCACACCAGATTTTTAACAACTTAGTAGGGAAAAAAAGAGTTTAAGATACCTTAAAGATCTTTAAAACGTATTAAGATAGCTCTTTAATAAAAATATATTGATAATATATTGAAATCCCAATATTTTGACATTGGGTTAAATAAAATATATTATTAAAATTAATTTCAACTATTTATTTTTACTTTTTCAAATGTGGACACTGAAAGAAAATTACATATATGATTTAAGTCATATCTCTATTGACAGCACTTCTCTATAAGGTAAAAATTAAGACTAAAGAAGTTTAGTTGCTGATGAATCAAAGGCCTTGATTAGAATCTATTAATAATTCGTTCTTTGATTCAACAAACATTTATTAAGTACCACTCTACCACATGCCAAGCATTGCTCAAAGGGAATATTCTTCACCTAATAGTTATCAGCAATTAGCATTATAATATTCTTTTTAGAGAGCTAAATGAAAAACACGATGAATTCATACAAATGAGTGTGAACAGATTGCAGTCATTTGTAAACAAAGAATTCATCAAATATGACACATTCAGCAGAGTTCATAATGAACACATACAATTGTACATTTCTTTTATCACGTGCTTTAAGTGTATCAAATGTGTGCTAGACTTGCCCAGCCAATAACTGTTTATTGACCATACTTTGTTTCAGTATGATACAAAGTTATTTAAAATCTTTGATTTAACCCACACAAAAAAACTACAGGATGGGCAGTTCTGTAAGGTATCAAAGAGTTGTCCCAGCCAGAGAGAAACATGCTTAATGTCCAGCAGGAAAAGAACAATTAGTTCTTTACACAAAATAAACTGGGTCCCGTTGCTCTCCTATCTTCAACAAGGTACATTTTTATTGCAAGTCAACAGTCACCACTTAAAACGTAGAATCACTGAAATGGAAAAGGACCTCAAGAGAAAAGATATACTTTGTCTTAAAAACTGTCTAAGGCTGCTGCCTTTTACATTGTATATATGGTCATAGAAGACTGAAAAGTCCTTGTGATTATACACACAACACTTGTCTTCATAGCTGTCAGTGTCAGCCCAGGAGAAAGTCTAATGGAGTTGCTTAGGTTGGGCCCCTCCACACCTCACAAACGCAATCTATATCTAAGTGACGTTTAATATCCTTCCGTTCCCCACAAGCGCGCAAGGTTCAGCAATGTTGCATTGTTTGGAATTCCCCAAACTCACCACACTGCTTGACTCCTCTGCACCTTTCTGTCGTCTGCTCTCTGTTTTTGGAACGTCCTCCCCTCTTTTCTGCCTGATGGACTCAGAGTTGGTCTTTAAAACCTTCTCTTGGAAGGCTTCTCTGACACTCCTACTCCTTCCCATACCCACAGATTTCTTGTACTACCTCTGTACCCTGGGCATTCTTCTGCTATTGCTCTCCTTGCACCGTGCACTGGGCTGGTCCCCTGCCTGACTAGGAGCTGGGTCAAGGGAGGGAGTATGTCTTATTTAATTCTTTTTGTCCAGGACCTAGCACAGTGCCTAGCAATTAGTAGACACCCAATTTCCTAACTGACTTTTATTGACTTGTCCCATCTTGTAAAATTTCCTGCACTTCCACATTCTTTTCAATTTCTAAGAAGCCTCATATAGGAATTGAAAAATATATTATAGGAGAATCATCAAAGTTTACAACTAAGGACCATCGGAGTAAATAGGAGTTCACACGGTATACAAAATATCTTCCCAATAAATATTATTGACTAGGTAGCAAAGTGACTGCTCTGTTCCCTACAGAGTAGTACCTTAATATGGTGCTGCTAATTTCACCACTCTGCGATTTTACTGTAATCATTCATTTTTATCCATACATAGAGGCTGCTGATCCCTGATATTTCAATAAAACAGTCTTTTAAACAAGTATCTGCATAAACCAGTACTGACAGCAAGTACTTGGTCAAGGGGAAGCACCTCAAAGGTACGTTGAAAAATCAAAAATGGAACAACATGATGACAGAGTGCTGAAAGTAACAGAGCTAGCAGACCAACACCAGGGAAGAGTCATCAGAAACTGAGTGACTCTTCATAAGCAAAAGGTTTTCTGCAGACTGAGTGTCGCAGCATCATTTGGCATTGCAAATTGGGACAGCAAAACAAAAGACAGGAGACACAGAAGTGACTATTGGTGATGACTGGTCTTGAGCAACATTGAAAAAAATGCAGATGAAAATCAGCATTAATAGTATAATCTTCAAATAAAGGGACATCGGTTACGAATAGACTCATAGAGGTGTGGATACACCCACATTGTCGTACCTTCCAAACTGTAGCTTTGTAATGTCACATAGGAAGCAAAACAATTCTTTGAAAGTCTTATGAGAGCCACCCCAAAGGAAGAGTTTGGTTATCTTCCACTTGCCACTTGCAAATACAGATTGAACATCATGTAATTCACACCCTCTTAAACAACCTTGTGATTTGAATATCTGATTTCATGGACAACATACTGGATAAACTCTTCCTTTATATTTTTATACTTACTTTGTTGGTATAAAAATATCAGCTTTGTAAGTTTCTTTACATAAACTCAACTTCATTTATTCAATCCCTTCAAATTGTTTTTTGTATGTTAAATGTTACATTACCTACATTTTGATGATTTTCTTTCTTTCCTACATAAATATTGACCTCATTTGTTACATTGATTTTCACTCATTCATTCATTCAAAATATTGAGCCCTGCTAATGCCAGGCACTATTCTAAGCTCTTCAGAAAGATCAGCAGACAAAATACAAAAATCCACGCCCACATGAAGTTTACATTTTGATGGGCACTTTCAGTGTCTAGACAGTTCAAAACCAGAGGCTCCCATAAACGAAATAACACTTTATGTTATGCATGGGTATTTTTCTCTTTTAACAAACATAAGAACCCAAGTTTAATTTTTTTTAAATAATGAATTGCAGTGGCTAGATCTTTTCTTGAATCCAAAGGTAGTTGCTTGCTCTCTTAATATTTTGGCCTTTCTCCAATGAGCTTTTGTATAAACAGCTTCAACTGGTTCCACCAGTAGCTTGGTACTTTAAAACCATAATAAAGATAGCTTGCTGACCAGGTGACTTGTATCTGAGCTACATTCTGTAATATTTTCCGAGCTTTATTATATTGACACCAGTATACTTACTACATTTCATCACTATGAGTTGCTTTTTCTTCAATCACTGGTAGTTTTCTTCCTATTTCCATTAGCCTAGATAAACTGTCAATATTTTAATAAGCAGCAAGAATCATATAATAAATAGGAATCTATGTTTATAACCATTTTAGCAGTACTTTTTTTTCAGATAAAGAAAGTTTTGGAAAGTTCTTCCCAGCACTCTATAAAAATGAAGCCCCCTATTACTCACTTAGGTGGTTTATTCCACTTTTCCTTCATAGCTCTTATAATAACGACTAACGGGGAGGCCCTGTGAGTGTTGCTTCCAGGACTGTGTCTCCAGTGCCTAGTACGGTGCCTAGAGTATGCGAGTTATTCAGTTAATGTTGACTGGAGGAATGAATCATAAATTTAATAAGTTCTCTGAGTTTGAACATACGTTTTCAGATCCCAGATTTCTTCCAGACAACCTTAGCATATTGCCACTCATAAGTGAAGGACCCAGTTTAGGTGTCCTTCAACTTTTGCAAACTAACTTTCCGTAGTCACTCCTTGGGCACTTGCCATCCATTGCTTAAAAGCTCAAATTGACAATATCCTGGTTTGACTTTTTCCACTATTTGCCAATATCTTCTTTTTCTAGTTCTCAAACAAGCATCCAAATTCTTAAAGTTATAAATGGCTCTTTGTGAAAGCATTAAAATTATGGAATACGCATCTCAGAAGATTACCATGGCTAGAATCTAGGTTTACATATATGTGAAAAAATGTATTTCCTTTGCAATATTTTTAACCATTCTTTTACTATCTATTTGTCTCATATCAAATCTTAATTCCACCTTAACACTAAGCTACAAATCAATTGCATACTATTGAGGGCCTACTATGTGCTCAGTACTATTCAAAGAGGAACCGTGCACAAGGGCTGATGCTAGCACATAGCAATTTTTACATAAATATAGCAAGACTTATATAGCAAAAGTTGACCCTTTGGAGTGCTCACTCTGAGAAGCTATATACTGATGTGATGTTACACCTTAGAAACTCCTCTTCTTTAATTCCCTCTAAAGCCTATGGAACAAGCTTTTGTGTATTTCCAATGGTGGTAGGTCTTTATTTTCTGAGTACTTATTTTTAACCAAGAGTCATTCAGAATCACTTTTGATGCATAGTATGGATGATTAAATTGGATAATCTCATGTTTGGTTAAACATTAGAAAGGCAATGGTTGCAACAATATTTTCTTGTATTCATCAAGCTGGATCATGCTTGAAGGAAGCATTTAAAACACTGAAAGATGATATCTTTGGAATAAGCATAAAACCTTGAGAAGTAACTATTTTAAGAGATGTTCTCATTGTTTTAGAATCACTTCTACGTGTGGTCACATGGCTCATGCAGTTAAGGAACATGTGATCTTGATAGAATGATGTGAGAATTTAAATAATAAAATACAGTGTTAATTGTTGTGTCCAAAAGATTCTAGAGGCAAACAAAGGTGAAGAAGAGGTTTCATAAAGGAGCATCAGTATACATCATTATCATCTCCCTTAACAGCCAATGTTTACCAATGGCCAACAGGTACATGAAAAGATGCTCAACATCTCTAATCATCAGGGAAATGCAAATTGAAACCACAATGAGCTATCACCTTACATCTGTAGAATGGCTGTTATCAAAAAGACAAGAAATAACAAGTGTTGGTGAAGATGTGGAGAAAAGGGAGCTCTTGTGCACTGTTGGTGGGAATGTAAATTGGTGCAGCCACTATGGAAAACAGTATGGCGGTTCCTCAAAAAATCCAAAATAGAACTACCATATAATCCAGCAATACCACTTCTGGATATATATCTGAAGAAAACGAAAACACTAATTTGAAAAGCTATGTGAACTCTCACATTCACTGCAGCATTATTTACAATAGCCAAGGCATGGAAACAACTTAAGCGTCCATTGATGGATTAATAGATAATGTAGTGTATATATATATATATATATATATATATATATATATATGTATAATGGGATTATTCAGCCATAAAAAAAGAAGGAAATCTCATCATTTTTCAAGAACATAGATGGACCTTGAGGTCATTAGGCTAAATGTAATAAATTAGACAGAGAAAGACAATACTATATGATCCCATTTGTATGTGGAATCTTAAAAAAAAAAAACAAGCACAAGTATACTGAGAACAGATTAGTGGTTGCCAGCAGCAAGTAGTCAGGGGTGGGTGAAGTGGGTGAAGGAGGTCGAAAGGTACAAATTTCCAGTTATAGAATAAATGTCACAGGGTTGTAATATACAGCATGTGACTATAGTTAATAATATTATATTGCGTATTTGAAAGTTGCTAAGTGAGTAGATCTTAAGAGCTCTCATTATAAGAAAAAAAATTTTGTCACTATGTGTGGTGATGGATGTTAACTACACTTATTGTGATGATCATTTCCCAATATATACAAATACGGAATCAACATGTCGTATACCTGAAACTAATATAACATTACATGTCAATTATACCTCAACCAAAACAAAATAAAGAGCCAATGTTTATGTGTATTTTCTAAAGCCTTTTGTTTACATTATCTCCTGTAATCCACACTAAATCTGGTAAATAGACTCATATTCTTAGTTCATTCCTCAAAGAAGAAACCGAACCTCAAAAGGTGAAATGATTTCCTAGTAGCATACATTTCATGACAACCTGATCCGGAAACCTGGGTCCTCCAGCCCGGAACCTAGGCCTCTTTTCGTTCATTTCTGAGGCTCTCACATCTACATCTGGGCATCTACATAAGGACCGCTGACTCTCACATCCGTAGCTCTCATCTCTCTTCTATTTCATTCGTCCTAAAAACTGATGTCAGCCTTCTGAATATGAGAACAAAAGTGTAATTGAGACATGAAAGTAGGTGCTAAGGACAGAAGAATGTGTGAATAACTGTTGTGAGCTTATCCGCTATATATGTGAAAAAAACCAGGTCTGGCTCTAGAGGTGGGATCCAGGCCAAACTGCATTATGGAGTTTGTTAGATGTTTTTATATGGATGAAATCAGATAAGAATTAAAACCAAAGGCAAACTAGAAATAGGAAAGAAATCATGAAAAGATGTCACTTTCAGCCTGCAGGGTGTGTGTTTGTGTGTGAGGCGGCAGGAGAAGGGGAAAGACATGTATATGCAGAAATAGAGAGAAACTGCACCTGGATGATGGTTGGGTGAGATCTTGTGGGCTAATTCTATTGTTAAAGATATTAGGTCTTTTCTTTTAGGGGGAGGAGGTCAAATCGCTTAAGCAAGTATCACACCGGAAATGACTCATATATTCATCAGTGCACACTTAAGAATAGACAGGCCACCAAGCAGCAAAGGAATCGGATATGAAATCCCACCTGAATCTGCTTAGCAGTTGAAGTGTGTGAAAGTCTGGAAATGCCTGAGTTGGTGCACTGAGGAAATGGTGGCAGGGTGGGCGGACCCTCAGAAGATTTAGGAACCATCCAGTCCTCTTTGTCAATTGGACAAAAAGAAATAAACTGCCAAAAATGAGAAAACTTGTACCTTTCCTGTAGGTGAGGCTGACTTTATAGGCAGGCAACCTATGCAATCATACAGTGCCCTACACTCACTGGGGCCCTGTGCTTGGTTTAATGCTCCGGTTTTGCCGTCTTGAAATAATGAATAATTTTTAAACAGGGGTCCTGCCCTAGGCCCGCAATTTATGTAGCGAGTGCTTCTTGCAAAGTTGTTCTGAGGGTTAAGTGCATTAATACACAGAAAATGTATGAAATACTTCTAAGCACCATAATCTCTCAGTAATGTTATTTATTGTTGTTGCTTATTATTATTAGATATGCTCCAGAAATACCGGGAAAGGAGGCAATGACCCCAGCCCATGCAAGCATACTAACCTCATAACCACCTGCCCAAGATAGATGAGCACTTAGTGTGTCCCAAATGCCAGGGTCAGTTTTGATGACCATCTAGCTATTTCGGAAGAGTAAATGTGGGCCATTCTTAGCAAGTAACCACAACAGCAACAAAAACACCCAGCTCTCAGGAAGTGGGAGCTCACGTACTAAGCTTTGTACTAGAATCATGGAAAAAATAGAAGGCTCTTATTATTTAACACTACTGAGCACCCTGCAGTTCACATTTACTCTCCACAGCAACCCTAGGGGAGTTGCCCAAAGTCACACACACTTGTGGAATATGGCCGATTCCACCATACCCTGATGCCACCACAGGAAATCGTCCCTGCTGTCAAGGAGCCTCCAGTCAAATCTGTTAGACCAGGATCCCTACCCACCGCATCTCACTGCTCCGCCACACGATCTGAACACACACACAGACCCCCAAAGTGAAAAGCACCCATACAGGAAAATAACTGCGTAGAAATATAGCATAAAATGCACCTATTCAGGCTATGAGGAAACAGCTAGGGGGTCAGAGTTATGTGGGGTTAATTAGAAAAGACTTTCTGGGGAGCAGAGCTGTAAGCTGCATTTTAAAAGACAAAAATGACCAATATAAAGGAAGAGGAGCGAGCCAGGCATTCTCTGAAGAGGATGTCATGGGCAGAGGCACAGAGGCAAGAATTAGCACGCTGTAGACAGGAGACGACAAGTAGATTTGTTTGACTGAGACAAAGTTTAAGCAGGCCAGAAGAATCATTCATGCGCAAAAATATTTAAGGACTCAACTGTGCGTGCTTATCTGTGAAAGTCGTCTCTCCCTGAGTGGGACCATGAGCTTCTACTGAGGCGGCTTGAAAATAATACTGGGAACCATTGCACGGTCGTTTCAATTCCTTAATAGTTTTCTC
Organism: Equus przewalskii; assembly: GCF_037783145.1. NCBI lineage: Eukaryota > Metazoa > Chordata > Mammalia > Perissodactyla > Equidae > Equus > Equus przewalskii. The sequence goes on along the minus strand of NC_091861.1, from coordinate 10,848,707 downwards.
CCAATGGGACCATTCATTCTCCTTGTCTTTGGGCGGCTCTGAATTCTAGCATCACTCACTCCCTTGGGTCTATAGACCCGAAGAGAAGAAAAATCACACAGCTTTCTATTTCCCTGAGTACGGAATACAATTTTAGTTTATAGTTGAAATGTATTATTGTGTGTTTTCTGACATTCTTTCCCAAAAGAAGACCACAGCTATTTGCACTGGAAGAATATTTTGCAGTTCAACATGTGGAAACTCATGTTGATAAGATTCTTTAATGCGTTACTGGAGAAATGTGTTTGCTTTGCTGCCTGTTATTTTTATAGACCATTTATTTGCGATAGCAAGAGCTTTAAACAATAAACATAAATGAACACAATCCCAATGCCTCAGAATCTCCTCTGGGGAGGAAGTGGGTCTGATGTTAAGCCATACCAGATGGATGGAATGATCGGAATTCTGGGTCTGGCTCCTGGTGTCAACATGTCTCGGTTATGTTTATTCTCTGTGCCTCAGTTTCTCTACCTATATTAAATAGAGATAGCCATTTTTCACTTCACAGTAAATGCTTATAAAATACATTCAAAGTCTTAATAAGTGCAAATATAAATAAATAAGATAAATAAGTATATAAATATAGGCTTGAAAGTACTCCCTCCTATTTATGGTAAAAATACAAAATCTCTGTGACGGCATGAAAAAAGTCCCCAGAATAGAGCATTGACCTCAGCCCTCTTAGAGGGCGAACAAAATGACACTGAAAATTGTACTCATTTGTATGTGACCCAGGTCTGAGGGAGCGCTTCCCAGCTCTGGTTTTTGAATTACTCCCCCAGCGTCTGAAGATGCATATATTGCTGTAGAACAGTGCTTCTCAAATTATCTATGCTGAATGGGCCAGGTTTTTTTTCTCCCAAATTTCAAATCTGTCAAAGACTGCCACTTTTGTCAAATACAACAAGAATGAATTCATAGAAAAATTTAAAATGTAGACACACAAAATAAAAGCTTAAATGTATTTGCAGATTCAACAGACATAAAATTACTCTGTCAAATTCTATATGTTTCTAAACATTCCCAATTTGTGTTCAGCTCATTGCTGAACAACGAATGAACAATTCAGAGTTTGGCACTAAGGTGTGGAACAACCATGCTTTGAGCAGCATGGCTCTCAAGCACCCTTTCCAAACTCTATTTCCATCATTTTTTTCCTGTGCCCTTCCTCCAAAACTCTTCTTCTTCTTCTTCTTCTTCTTCTTTTTTTTTTTTTTGCTGAGGAAGATTCGCCCTGAGCTAACATCCATTGCCAATCTTCCTCCACTTTATATGTTGGTTGCCGCCACAGTATGGCTGATGAGTGGCATAGGTCCATGCTGGGGATGCGAACCCAGACTGATGAAGCACAGCATGCCAAATGTAACCACTAGGCCACAGGGCCGGCTCCAACTGAAACTCTTCTTAACTCTAATAGTGTGACTATGCATGGAGAAGTTCACAGTTAGTGCTAGGAGGCTTAGAGACAGCATCTTCTCAGCCTTTTTCTCTGTTTCAGGTCCAGAGATGCGTCTGAGCAGTTCCTTAATCACTGGGAATTGGCATAAAATAATCTAGGCTTGCCCAAACAACTCCAAAATTGTGCACCACTCCTGGGCTCTCTCGAGGATTCCTGAGATGTGCAGTGGCTGTGCTTAGTCAAAAGTTAAACACACATCTGAGGGAAATGCTAGGTCCTCCATGGCCCAATTTCTGATCCAGAGCCAGTGGGACTCAAGTGAGTCAGGACTCCAGAAGTCCTTCCTTCTTCCCACCCTTTGTCGTTAGAGACCTCTGCCACCTGGATTAACGACCTCTGCCTCCTCAAAAAATGCTTCCAATCAGCCATCCTTATCCTTTGGCAACATTTTTCTCTAATGACTGCATTCCTGTGATATCAGATAACTAGAAAATAAAGAACAGCCAATGGGTATCAGTCTTTATGACTTTAGGACTGAAAAGAAATAAATTCCTGGAACTTCAAGCTCCACCCCCTCCCTCCCCCCGTGACTTAATGATGCAAGATTCCCACTCCTTACTCTTGCTTCTTCATGGAGCTACAATTAAATTAAGGATTGTTTATCCAGAGTCTAAGAGCGAGGGAGACCCAGAAACTCCCAGAAAAGGTATGAGAAAGCATGTGCGTATGTGAATCTTCCTGTAAAATGGGGCCTTCATTTTAATCAGATTTTCAAGAGTTGCATACAACTCTTGAAAAAAAAGTTTCAAATCTCTTATTTAAGCAATCCTAAATGGAAGAGTAGCTCCCTTTCAGCCTCGGTTCTCTACAGTGTTAGCCTCCAGCCTTAGGTAAGGTTTCCTCTTCATCTAGACACCGTGTTTTCCAAATTACAAGTTGTGATCTGTACAGTGAATCACTCTGGGCATTAAAAAATTAGAATAGAATGAAATAATCACCAGGGCTTCACATGTACTAAGGACGAGTACTATTTCATGACACTTTTGTCATGTGTGTTTACCAGATTTTGAGGTAAAATGTACTTCTTACGTGAGTGGGGCCAAAAAGGTTTGAAAGCTACTGAAGTAGACTTTAGTTCTCAGGCTTGAGTGTAATACAAGAATCACCTGGGCAGTGAATTAAAACGCAGATTCCCAGGCTCTGTCCACAGAACCTGCTTATTAGAAATCTGCAGGTACACAAGCTCCTCAGGTGACCCTGATGGCGGTAGGCTGTGGGCACATTCAGATCAACACTCATCTGGAAGCACAGACTGAGAACAAAGGCATGGGAGTCACACAGACCGGGGTGGAAAGACCAGCTCAGGCGCGTTAAGGATGTTGGCAAATTACTCCGTGAGCCGGGCATTGAATATCCTATCACACAGAAGAGTTGTGAGGATTACAGGAAATAACGTGTAGACAGCATCCATTACATAATGTACAAGGCCTACTGTAAAATGAAAATGCAGATCCCCTTGTTCAAAAATTATTCAGAATTTCCAGATGGCGACAGCAGAGCATAAGCCAAGCACAGGGTCTTTCTGAGCCCAGCGTGTTGTACAACTAAACACACAGGTGCACACGTATGAAGCCAGCCCTCTGTGTGTAAAGCATCTAATACCGTGCTTAACATATAGAAAACACTCAAAAAGAGGCAGCTTTATCTAGCTAGAGCACATTTAAGTATAAATATAAGGCATCTTATATAAAAACATTTTGAACAAAGCACTCCGCTATAAATAGACCAAGGTATAATTAACATGTGCTTAAGCTAGCTGTTATGACAATGATATGAGTTGATGTGAACTTTCTTAATTAGATTCCAGGATGCTTTGTCCTACAGTTTGGTTGTTTGAAAGAAGAACCAGTGTACAAATTCAGACACGTCCTGGATGTGCCACCTCCATCAGTGCCCTCCAGCAGGGGCCACAGTCAGCCAAGACACCACCACTTTCAGGTACAGCGCCCTGAGTGCAAGGGGAGAGCAACCTCCTGCCCCCTCCCCTCTATCGAAGCCTCCCAGCAACTTCTCAGCAGCCAGATGAAAGCCCACTCCCTTGATCAGTCAGTACAAGTTAAATAAAGCACTTTCAAGATTTAAGAGTCATTCTCAGAACTTCACAGGAAGTAGAAATCAATTACTATCAACATTGGTTTAGAGATGAAAAAATAACGCTCAGGAAAACTCACTCACAACCTCTGGGTGACTTATCTACATAATTCAGTTGGTACCTCCATGCCCCCAACTTGCCAGATTACATTCCCACCAAGGCCGCTTGTTTCTGATCCACCCCCAATGAAATTAAATACATTTCTACTTCAATGCCTTAACCTCAGATGGTTTCAAAACCAAATTTTGCATCTTTGTTCCGCACAGTGGCTTCTTTTCCTGACTTTCCATTTTGTTTCAGTATCCTAGACCACGTCTTTGGAATGTTCTGTAGTTTAGCCCTACATACACGTATTCCACCTGACACAAATTGTTTTATGGTTATGTGTGTGCTCCTCTATCTCTCCTACTGGATTCAAGTGCCCAGAGGGCAGAAACTGTGATTCGTTCTTTTATGCATGCCCTGTCAGCGTAAAAAAGTCCATCCTCCATCTCCTTAGTGATAGAGGGTAGAGGGCGCTTGCACAGGCCCTGACTATACTCCAGCACCAATTGGCATCTCTACCTCTTCTTGATTGTTGCTTATTGGGTTTGCCAAGTAAAGCTCCAGTCGTCTGGTGACTGCAATGTCAAATGGCCTCAATGCTTGGGACCCATGACAAATGTCACAACTGTCAATTGTGTTCCCGATAAAAATATTTGCCTGGGATGGAGTTGAGGTGTGTAGAGGATTCCTACTTATTCCATTGGGTAACAAGGTAACGTTTAATTTGAAAGTACTTAAAACTTTAAATCATTCTTATAGGGCTTTTTAGATGTCTGGGACTACTTCTCAGGGATGTCAGTCAGTCAAGAGACTTAAGAAGAGTCTATCAGTCAATCTAATGTGGTAGGTCAAGTTCTGATACACTATTTCAAGGCACAGTTCCTGACGTCAAGCATCTTAAAATGGAGTTCAGGAAATTGTCTATGAAATTAGAAACAAACCACAGAGTACTAATGTTGTGTAACTGGTTATAAATTTCGGAAATGGTTATAAAGTTATAAGATTAGTGTGTGCATGAATGGTTGAAAGAAGTCTTCACGGAGGAGGCCCTGGGCTTGAACTTCGAAGGAGAAAAGAGAAGACGGGGGAAACACCAAAAAGTAAATGAGGCAAGCCTGATTTTAGAATGTATGGAGGATTAGTATGAAAATCAGGCTATCTAGAGATAGGAGTTTATATTTAGGAATAGAAGATATTCAAGTTTGTATATTTAGGTAAGCTTGGAGCATTAAAATCTTAGAATGGTGAAAGGAAGTTAAACTTAATCTGATAGGCAATAGAAAACAATTACAAACTCTTTTCAAGGAAGTGACAGGAAGAGTATGGGCATGATAACCTGTCATTGGTACATCTGATGATTTGGGGGGATGAGAATTGTGAGGTGGGGAGGGAAGTGGAGGTTTTGCCATAATCCACACGTGAGATGATGAGAGCAGTAGAAGTAGGAGTAGAGTGGAGGGGGAAAAAAAAGAGGAAGGAATCTGAGAATCGTTGAAAAGACTTAGTTCACTCCACAAGTATCCACTGAGTGCCTGATAAGTGCAGGAGCTTCTGCTGTGCCCTGGGAAATCAATGGTGAACAAGGTACGCATGACCCTGTCCTCCCAGAGTTTGCCTTCTAGTGAGGGAGGCAGACAATTAAAAAAGCAGGCAATCACAGTACACCATTATAGGGATTCTCCATGGAGATCCATGGAAGATTCTCCATGAAAGATTCTCCATGGACACATACAGAATGACTCCCAACTTTAATGCATCATGGGCAGGGGTGGAGAGCCAGGGAAGATATCTAAATAAAATGACATCTAATACAGGAGGATAGAGTTGGAGAAAGAAAAGCATTCTAGGCTGAGGAAATCACATGTGATAAAATGGAAAATAATGTCACACACCCAACACAATACACACAGAAAACAAACATACCTTTAGACACATCTCTCAATCTTCCAATTGACAAATGACAGAAACTTGGATTTAAGTCTTCTTTTTGGACTTGAAGATAATGGACACTGATAAGGTTTGTATTCCTGCCTTTTGCTCTCGAAATATATAGTCTCAAAGTACAGCAGGAAGGTGTTAAGATCCTTGCTCAAGGGGGCCGGCCCTGTGGCCAAGTGGTTAAGTTAACTCACTCCACTTTGGCGGCCCAGGATTTCTCTGGTTCGGATCCTGGGTGCGGACATGGCACCGCTCATCAAGCCATGCTGAGGCGGCATCCCACATGCCACAACTAGAAGGACCCACAACTAAAAATATGCAACCATGTACTGGAGGGTCTTGGGGAGAAAAAGGAAAAATAAAATCTTTAAAAAAAAGAGAGATCCTTGCTCGAGGCAGCTGCTGGCTGAAACAAGGGCATGATGCTCTTCAAAATATGTATAGAGACAAGTGAGGGTTTGGAGAACAATACATGCCTGGTTTTTATATCTATATATATATACTCTGTTATATATTAAAGGCTAGATACCCAAATAATTTCTGTGGTTACAAAGACCCATTTGCAAGGGCAGAGGGGAAGATGGAGGCACCAGCCTGTGCATTCACGAGCAAAGTGATGGTGGGGCAGATGAAGCAAGCTCATGGGCCACTAGAATTGATGATGGCGTTCTTCTTTAATAAAGGGAATATACAGGAGAGAAGCAGATTCTAGGGGGAAGGTAGCAAGTTCAGTCGTTATCACAATGAGTCTGAGCTATCTACGGGACATCCAGTTGGAGATATTCAAGCTGCAGGTGAATCTGGAGCTCAGAGGAAAGGTCAAGACAGCCTGTATAATGAATACTTTCTTTAGAAGGAAAAAAAGGATCTGAAGCAAATATTGGAAAATGTTAACATCCATTGAGTTTTCACTTATTTTTTATTTATTTATTTTTTGATTGGCATGTGAGCTAACATCCGTTGCCAATCTTTTTTGTTTTTCCTTCTTCTTCTCCCCAAAGCCTCCCAGTACATAGTCATATATTCTAGCTGTGAGTGAATTTAACCACTTGGTCACGGGCCGGCCCCAACATCTCTTAAGTTTTATTTGTGGAGATACAGGAGTTTGAATTACCCACAGAACCATTTTCTTCAGCTAGTATTTTTGCAGAATTATCTTGTTATTAAATGAAATATTGCAAACATAAAAAAAATTAAGGGAATCATTTAACCAACATACCTATCAATCATCTGCAGCCCTAAGCCTTTGAATCAATTTACCCAGAAACCACAAAGGCCTGCAGACAAAAACCCCGCTCATCCTTTTGTCTCCCATCTCTTGCCCCATCCTCTCTTCCTCACCACCTTTCTGCTTCTCCTTTCCATTTTGTCATGCCCTTGTCTCTATCTTACCTTCCTTTTTCTTTCATCATCTCTGTCTAGTGTAGACCTTAAAAGACATTACCTTTCCCTTCAACACGATTAAGTTCACCACATCTCTGATGGAGCCTGAGAAAACGATGTGACCAATCTCCACAGAACTCATATACCCAGGTACTTCTTCTTTCCACCCTAAAGAGCCTCTGAAATACTCCCAGTATTTACAGTAGAGTATACTCTCATACCAACCATATTCCCCGTAGAAAACACTGCACTCCAGACCAACCGGGTATCATTCTGTAGCTTTCTTGCTGTGTTCTTATACTCGTCTTGCTCTTGCACTTCTGCTCATCTCTTAATTTCCTCCTTAGCTTCGAACCTGCATTAAGTCACTCACTGTGGTCATAGGAGAGCAAACATTATTGTCAATGTCGAATCCCTCAACATCTAAAACTCTGGGGTAAATATTTTAATCCCCTTTGGCGATTTGGTGTGACCCAGCACCTGAGCACCCAATCTGGAGGTTTACATTTTTATGCCTGTTCAACTTTTAAATCATTTTTCCTGATTCTTCTATCCTAACTAACCTTAAATATCCAACTCCTTCCTGAAAATCTTCTCTGACTATTATAACTCACTCTATTATTTCCCTTTCCCCAGTGACCATAGCATTACTGTTAAGCCAACACAATATGAATTAACATAATCATTTACTTGCTTGTGTTGTGATTAAGTTATTTCACCTGAGACTTTCATTTCCCTTTCAGGTCCTAGCACAGTGCTAATCAAATTGCAGTTTGGTTGAAATAAATATTAATCCATCTTTAGGTCTATGTTGAGAGTGGAGAGAAGAAAAGCCAGGTATGATAAAGGTCAGCTAGAATGTCAGCAATTTTTTATGTGGGCACTAGGGAGAGACAGGACCAGTGCTGTGTCCCCATGAGCCTACTCATCCATATCACTGCTGCTGCATAGCTTGGAGTGTCACTGGCATATGTATCCTGGGTCATTTAGTCCTTGGAAAGGATGTCAACTGAGACACAAAAAGGGCAGGGTAGGTGCCCATGTACGTCCACCCTGCAGTTTCTCATAAATTTAATGTTCCCAGTTTTACAATCATCTCCCAAGAGGTATTCATTTCTCACATCATAAACTGTTATAAAACATGCAAGTAGCCGTATCTTTTTCCTAATGAAATTTATTTTTATGCTTTCCCTGAGGCTTCATGATGACTTCAGTGAGAGCAAATGTTAACTCAAGTGTAAGAGGAGGAACTGTAGATAGTCCAGCTGCCTATTTAGGAAGGAGTGAGGGGTGGGGTTTATGTAAGTAGGATAGATATTAGATAGATGGATAGATAGATAGATAGAGTGTAATTCATTGAGCATTTACGCTGTACCAGGTCCTGTGTTAAATCCACTTCAAAGACTATCCCATGAAGTAGATGTGCTTCCCTCTCTCTATTCTGAAGGTGGTGAACCTGAGAATAATAGAGGCTAAGCAATTTGCTCAAGGTCAACATCTAGAAAGTCACAGTGTCAGGATTTGATGCCAGACAGTCTGTTCCAGAGCCCATGTTCTTAACCCTTAATGCTTAATGTTCTTCTAGATGTCAAGAGGAAGTTCAAGTCTACTGAACTCTTTCTATATTGTTACTTTATCTTTGTTGAAATACCTGAGAAGTTCTTTCTCAAGGACATTGCATGGTAAATTTGGGCCCTAGAGAGGACTGTGAAGAAATGATCTCTAACATCTCCTCCAACTGTAAGATTATCCTAAACACTTACTGCGTGGGGAAACCAAGTTTCATAAGTACTTAAGTTTAAAACTGAGAAAAAGATGAAAATCCCTCTGGGATTATTTTTTAAGTACTAAGCAGTTAGAATTGTATTCAAAATACCTGACAAAATGGCACAGAGAAATCAGTGTGTTCAAAAGATTGTTTTAACCGTATCCCTTTCCACCCTCCGCTAACACCCAGCTAATTTCTCTTTCTCCTTCAAAATCTCTGCTCAAGGCTGGTCTTCTTCAGGAATCCCTCTCTGGCTTGTCCCACCCAGGAGGCCCTCCTCTATGTCCATTCAATGTGTGCTATTGTCACAGGATTTATGATGCTGTCCTTTAATCATTGATTTTCTTATTAGTCTCTCCTGCTGAACTGCACGTGTCTTAGGGATTGTGACCGTGTCATCATTGTATAGTTGTTTCTAGTCTAGTGCATGGCACTAAAAAGAAACTTAGTATATGTTAATAATGAATTAATAAATAAGCCATAACAACATAGAGTCTATACATCTGGGAGAAGGACACGGATCTTGCTGTAGAGAGCTTCTGGCTAAAGCAACCGTACAAGTTTCCGAAGTGTGAACAGCAACAGCTTGTGCAAGAGCTGAGGGCAATCAGAGAAATTCCCAATTTGCAAACGCTTATGGTTTTCAGGGCAGAAGACCTCAGAGAGTGATTATTCTCACTTGTCATTTCAAGTACAAAAAATATCACCAGATTCCCAGGGCCTCCCGCTGTTGACAAGCACTAGTGAACAGCTCCTCTCTGAGTCTTCTCGCCTGCTGAAGGGGTCCAAGGACAGACAGGTTTGGGAAAGGAACATGGTCTTGCTTTTCTCTGAGCCCTTGTATAAGGTTTTCTTGCCACATATTTTTCCGCAGAGACATTTTAGTCCAAGGTCATATGAATGACATTGCTGGATGCAGAACTCAGATTTCCTGGCCCCCAGGCAGCTATCTTCATACCAGTTGATTCTAACTCATTCTTCAAAATGAGCTCAAGCCTTACCTCCTTCAGGAAGCGTACAGTGACCTGCTCCACGGTCACATTTAAATGCCCTCCTCTGTGCTCTCAGTGCCCCACGCAAGCTTCTATAATTGCACTTATTGGCCATGTCAGAAGAAGGCGTGATTGACTTGTCTGTTTTCCCCTACCAGGCTGGGAGCCATAGAGGGTTAGAACCATGCCCCATATTCTAGCGCCCAGAGCCGTACCACACAAATAGACCTTGCATCGCTTCTCTTCCTGTTCTTCCTGGGGCAGGGTTGGGGGAGTGAATATCCTTTGAGATCCCTCCTTGTTTTAATGATCTGTGCTTTTGGTGAGGTCTGGGTTTGCACATTCCACTGCTGCAGGCAACAGAGAGAAAGATTTTAGTGTTGCTTGACCCTGTTAAGACAAAGACTGATGATGACGACAGCCTAAATAAACTCCAAGAGCCCTTCCAGCTCCAAAACTCGAAAATGAAATTTCATTAGATGCCACCTTCCTTTCTCCCTCCTGCAGAGCCCTGTCCCTCTGCCCAACATACCTTAGAGAAAACACGGTTGCCCTGAGCTGAGCAGCCATCTGAAGGCTGATGTTATAAACACTCCCTGGGACTTAATAACATTTGGGAGGGCTGAACTGCTGTCGATTCAAAGACAATCCAGCTGCTATCCTGGGATGAAGGATCACAGGGAGAAGATGTTGCAACAATTATTATAGATTTTACCGGTAGTGGCTTTTGACAGACTAGAATCAAAACAATAATTGGTGAAGACGTCTTAGAGGTCACCAATGAATAGGAGAAAGCTCTCTGGCTTTCTATAATAGCAGGCTCTGCCTGAACTAGATAATAACCTTGAGGAAGGTAGCTTGAAAGGTGAATTCATGTGGGGAGAAAGTCTGGGAACACCTCTAAATGGCAGCTTATAGCCTTTCAGAAACCAGTGCAATAATGGGAGCAAAGTGTTTCTCTTTAAAAGACTCTTTGCTACCAATTAAGGTAGCCAAATAACTGCACCCCTGTTTTATCAAGAAATAAACCTCCTAAATTAACAAACAAGCCAAAGTCATTAGCGAGTATTCTCAGTACTGCACATAAGGTTCTTAGTGGAGTAGAGAGGATAGAGAAGTTAGCTTTTCCTTCCTGGCTGCAAATGACCTTAAAGGCACTGTTAAATAATAAATGTCCATTAACTAGTCTTGAAATAATTGCATTTAAACCAATTTTATGATCATACAGAACCACGTATTACATCATAGTGCAGCAAGAGAAAAGTGCTCTGTATTGCAGATAGTAGCCAATAATAGAAGCCATCTTGTGAGGAGGATTAACTTTTAGGGCATTAAAAGACCCCAAGAGCCCCCAAAATATGGTCTCACCAGCCTATGGCATCAATCTCCTCTTCTCCCATCAAGAGATGATCCTGGAACCACAAATGGAGGTTTTTCCAATCAGGTTTTCATCACCTTAGAAGGTAGAGGAAATCTGCTATTATTTATTGACACCCTAGGGTATCAAGGAAGTGAGCTGAAGAAATACAGGACGTCATTTTATCACTGGTAGGTCTTTTAGCATCTTCTCTTTGCACATCACTCACAACATTTATCATCATCATTATTACCTGAGTTTTTATGCACATATCGAGGTGTTCAGATACAGTGATGGCACTTCAGATGAAGAACTAGACAGAGAATCCCCACCCTTCTCCTTCACCTGTATACTCCAAGTCGAGAGAGAGAGAGAGATGGAGATTTTCTTCTCGAAATACAAAATTCCAATTTACGTTATTGGTATTCAGTGAGAGACTTCTTATGTTTCTCAGGAGAAACAGGGAAAAAAATCTTTAGGGAGAAACCTAGAATGTTCTAACACTATAGGCAGTCCTACGAAGAGTTCAAAGTGGAGAACTTATAGTAGGTATAAGCAAACAAGAACACAACTTTAAATATGTCAGCTGCCTTGGGGCTCAAAGTGGGTATAGAATGTGCTGTCTGCTATGTGATGCTTGACCTTAATGGATTAGCATTAGGGTAAATGTCTCCTGTGTGTCCCTGTTATTCCGTACCAGATAAAGATACACTAGACACAAAGAGTACAAATGCTTTGAAGGAAAATGTGTTCTTTGCTTTAATGAGGGTGGCCTTCCCACCTTAGGCAATAATTCCAAACCTGCCAGTACAGTCAGGGAAGGTGGGATAGTCAGCCAGGTGTCAAGCCAAGAAAATAAAATCTGTCAGTAGCTTTTCCTTCCGTACTTCAAGCTGCCCCCACCCCACGGCACCCTGACACACTTACAGAACAAGTTGTGGACTTGAACTTCTTAATCTTGACTGTAATTTCAAGGAAGGATCTCCCAAGAAAAACAGTGAAACACTGATAAACGGACGATGGGTCCAGCATTACTGATAAGGCAGCAACAGGAATGCCTGAGGTTTAGGCCATGTGTACATCAGGGCCTGAGCTGGCAAAGGAGAAGAATGGAAATGTTCCCCTCCTCCAGTCCCCCATGGTGTGCCCATACTACCTACCCACTGTGTTGAAAGGGAAGGGAACAAGCTGCACCTGCCCAGAACTGCTCCTTCCAAATTGGCAGAAGTTTCCATGGTGTCGTTAGTCTGCTGGAAGTACCTAAAATGGTTGTGACCACTCAACAGATCAGCACGTTCTTTGTATAACAGTAGCATAATTTGAGAAAGCTGTGAGGTACTCTTGGTTCTCTTCCTGCCAAGTACAGCTGATGGTTTGGTTGAAATCCTTGTGGTCATGGTTGCCAGGCATGGAGACAGCCTCGTACTTCTGACTCCTAGTCTGTTTCTCACAGGAAGTTCTTAGGATGATTATTCAATTTAACTAGGGAGCTTTTTCAAAATACCTTTTTCACTGCATAGATTCTGATTCAGTGTACTTTGAAAAATCTAGGGGACCATGATATACCTCCCAGATTAAGAACCATCTAACATCCAGGAAGATATCATCAGTCTTGAGTAAGAAGTGACCCAGGACAGAGTCAATGAGGACAGGTATGAGGACTAGCAGTTGCTTAACCTCAGCACCTCAGTGTTCATATCTCTAAAATGGAGATTGTTATGGTACCTGTCTCATGGGGTTGCTAAGAGCATTAAATGAATGAATCAATGCAAGGCATAGAATACAGTGCCTGGCAGCTGTATATTCTTGATAAATATTAGCTGTTGTTGTCTTGTCTGGATCTGAAGCTGCCTAAGTAGAAATTGGAGAATGCAGCAAAGCTGCTTGAATGGGACCTGCCTGAAACGGGGCTGGGGAAAATACAACGAAAACAAAATTCCTAGCTCCTTTAAAAGTCCGGAGAAGAGCTGGATATTCTTCTATGGTCAATCTTTGAGAGTTAGTATTTTATTAATTCACATTAAAAGGGTCAACTTAAGACAGGATCATTTAACATCCATAACTTATCAATTTATGTCATCCAAAGGAACGAGGATTTGTTCCCTGTAATTCAGATTATACTTGAAAGCCCCTGATTTAAAGAAAATTCTTAATAAAAACTGAAAAATTATCAGCATTAATATTTAAATTCTAACTTAGAATTCAGGTCAGAGCAGTGTATTTGTTGTCCATTACTGTGTAACAGATAACCACAACCTTACTGACTTAAAAACACACACCTATTATCTTCTGGTTTCTGTGGGCTGAGAATTCAGGCACAGCTTGCCTGGGTCCTGTGTTCCCAAGTCTCTTACACTGAGATTGATTGAGCTGTCTGCCAGAGCTGAGGTCTTACATGAAGGCTCAAGTGGGGAAGGATCTGCTTCTAAGTTCTTGTGGTTGTGGACAGGATTCAGTTCCTTGCTAGCTTGGGCCAAGGCCACTCTCTCCATCTCTTGCCATTTGGACCTCTCAACATGGCAGCTTTCTTCATTAAAGCCAGAAAGGGAGAGTCTGCTAGAAAGACGAAGTCACTATCTTACGTAACTTGATCATAGGAGGACATCCCATCATTTTTGCTATTCTCTGTTGGCTAGAAGTAGGTCACAAATCCCACTAACATTCAAGGGGAGATTACACATGAGTATGAAGACCAGGAAGCAGGGATCATTAAGGTCCATCTTAGAGTTGGCCTGCCATAGAAGCATTTCCCAAACCAAGTTCACTGAAACACTACTGTGTCTCAAAACATTCACTCTTGAGCTAGAAAACAAGGTAAATTGGACCAACGCTAGTGATTCCTTTTAATCTAGATGTTCTCAGAAAGAGAAATGCAAAATATACTTTTATAGGATGACCCCAAATATTATGTAATAATCTGCCATACCCAAGAAGACTTTCCTTGAAAGACTAATGCTGATATAAGAATGCAAAATGTTCTCCCTCCATATTGATGCATAAGCAGCATTGATTTCAGGTTGATCCATGTCATTTATTCAATGACTGTTGCTCTATGTTATGTATCTTGTCTTACAATTTCAACATAAATTAATATTTAATGTTTCTTATATATTAAATATTTATACTACACAAACTCATTCTCCACAGATCTGTGGCTCAAAGAAGAATGTTTTCAAACAAAAAGAAGAGTCTCGAGATTCTCAAACTGTGCCATAATCAAATAATCAAAAGTTAGAACCATCAAATGAAGGTTATACTTTTGCTTTCTAAAAGTTCCTAGAAGAAAGCTGTCCAAAGTAAAACAATGAATTATTCTGGAATAATCTAAGTCGAGACTACCAAGATTTTGCAAATCTGCTATTTGGGCTCTTCTTTTCACTCTAACACACATGTACAACATGGGATTTTTGCAATGAAAGGAAAATATAGATTTAATGCTACACCTCACGTTGGGATTTTGATTCAACAAAGTCATTCCTACAATTACGACAATCTATGAAAAAAGACACAAGAACAGTTTTCAATGAAAATGTATTTTTTTGTGGGTGAGGAAGATTGGCCCTGAGTTAACCTCTGTTGCCAATCTTCCTCTTTTTACTTGAGGAAGATTGTCACTGAGCTAACATCTGTGCCAACTTTCCTCTATTTTTTGTATGTGGGATGCTGCCACAGCACAGCTTGATGAATGGTGTGTGTGTCCGCACCCAGGATCTGAACCCATGAACCCCAGGCCATGGAAGCAGAGTGCATGAACTTAACCACTATGCCACTGGGCCAGCCCCTGAAAATGTACTTTTTGATATCACATTTTATATTAACAGGTAAAATTAGATTTTTATGTGTTTCCTTTTAAAATATTCCGTTTTCCTAATTTTTGTTGTGACAATTTTATGAAAGAGACAAGAATACTGAACTTTAAATAGGCTTTCTGTTGTCATACCGTCTAAAGAATATTATGTTTTATATTTAGCTCCTTGTACCTTTATTGTGCCAATGGGATAAAAAAGGTGAGAGAAACTATGAAAAGGTCAATGAGTTCACAGAAAAAGATCACAAAGAAAAGAATGACACAGAAATTGAGAGACAGAGAGAGGTCATTAGAATTTTTGAAAGACAGAGAAGAGAGCTGGAAGCAGCATCTGTGAATAATATAGCTTTTGCATTGAGGTGGATGGGTAAAAACTGCCTAGTTTTTCTCTGTGCTTTGCGGTATAATTCACTTTTACTACGCTCTAAAGATAACCTTCAATGATAATCATTATTAGCCTTTAAGGCCTTCGAAACCAGATGTGGTCCATTTAGGTTCATCACTGTGCTGAGGTGGGCCTTCCAGTGGGCACTCAGAAAGTTGCCTGTCTCCACAGCATCCTCTGTGTTTGTCCTGTGCTGTTCCTGACAGTTCTTCTCCCAATTTCCATAATTGAAAACCTATTCAATAGGGCATTAGTGTCCAAGGTAGATTTTACCAAAGATTTTGTGGTAGAAACCGAGGAGATGTTTCCTTCACATCATGGATAACTTCATTACAAAATGTCCCTTAAGACGTGGCTCCCCAAGACTGACTTCTAGCCTGCCAACTGCAGGGTCTGTTTGTCTGTGTTTCTCCATCTTCTTTTCCTCCTTCCCCCGCTGGTATACACTTCTAGTCCCCCCAGCTCTTCCAGACTTGCCTAACTAGAACCTACATGGCAAACAAACGTAAAAATCCATCTAGGGTTATATATAAATGTGTTTCGCCATCACATAAAGTTAAAAAAAATAAAAAACAAGATTGATCAAATTTTAATAATTTATTATAACAATTATTTTGTCCATCATTTTTCTGGTATGACTATAAATCAAGTCCCTATAACATCTCTTGACCTCTTGTCGATGTTCTATCAGTGCATTCTAATTTCAAGGGGTTTTGATGTCTAAAATGGTTTGGGAAATTTTGCGGTAGGCTGTATTGCTGGGAGTGCCATCCCAAATCCAAGTTAGACAGGAAGGTTCAGGCAAAACTTGGGTAAAGCTCTTCGTTCAGAAGGATAAGTCTTCTGTAGAGGGGGAGGATGAAAGTTCATTCATTCACTCAGCGTCAGCTGTACACCTACCATGAGCCACGATGTGGAGCTGGGTGCTGGGGCTACAACAGCAAGCAAGACGGACATGGTCCCTGCCCTCAAGAAGCCTGGTCTACTGAGGGAAATGCCCAATTAAACAAGCAACTCAAATATAACGTGCTAAGTGGTAGGGGAAGTACAGAGTGAAATGGGACAATATTCCAAAACCTCCTCGCTCATTTATCCGTTTATCCAGGACAAATAGAGAAGAGGTGGGAAGGGAGAGGGAAGGTCTTTGGAGCAGAGGTAACAGCAAGCAGAGAGGCGAGGAAGTAGAGAAAGCATGGGCAACTTGAAGAGAGTCGACAAAGGAGCTCATTTGGCTGTGACATGGGGTGCAAATGGAGCAGGACAGGAATAGTCAAGAAGAGGCTGGAGGGGCCGCCCCATGGCCGAGTGGTTAAGTCCATGCGCTCAGCTCCAGCAGCCCAGGGTTTCACTGGTTAGGATCCTGGGCACGGGCATGGTACCGCTCATCAAGCCATGTTGAGACGGTGTCCCACATAGCAGAACTAGAGGGACCTACAACTAGAATATACAACTATGTACTGGGGGGCTTTAGGAAGAAGAGGAAAATAAAAAAAGAGGAAGATTGGCAATAGATGTTAGCTCAGGGCCAATCTTTAAAAAAAAAAAAAAAAGGAGAGGCTGGAGAGGAAAGTTCCGTGTTTGGCTCCCACATCTTCGGTTTTCTAACCCTCTGTGATCAATTCCATTTCCTTCCTTTATCTTGTGCTTGACTGAAACCTAAGCTGCAATCTGGGCTGGTACTTTGCGTCCTTTCTCCCTGGAGGAACCAGAACTCCTGAGTCAGAAGTACACACCTTAAAGGCACCCCTTGGCATCTAACACCAACTCTCTAAAACTGGGACATACGATCAAACTACGGCTTCACTTTATGTTCCTCACCTGAATCACAGGCCTATCGGAAAAAAAGGAAAACGTTAAAAAATACGTGTATTTTATTGATACAAAATAAATTAATTTTACTTGAAGAATTTTTCTGAGACTTTCTTGACCAACTTTCAAAATAATAGCAATATGCTGGTGTGTTACAAATTGGGTTTGAAACCCTTTTCTTTATCTGAATATTATGCGTTTTAGAGAAGAAAATAATTAATTAGCACAGAATTGGTTGAATAACTGGTAATAGCCATGTCCTGGAGTTACATAAGAAAATATCTCTCCAATGTGCCCATGGTCTAGGAAACTTACAAAGAAACACTACAAATTCCTGTGATTTTGTAGAGAGAGGTGTAAAAGAGAGATTTTGTAGGAGAGCTGTAAAAGGCATTCCTATAACCCAGATCTGGAGCCATCGGGTTAAAATGATGTGTCTGGGTAAGGCTCATCAAGGAGGCAATGGTTCATATCAGGGGAAATTGTTGTCTTTGCAATTTCTTCCTTTTCTCCTATTGCCTGATGACTGCTATTCATCCAGGCTTTATAGGACCATGTGCTCAATTACCACATCAATGTAGTAATTAGGTAGAAAGACTCTGAAATAAAAGCATTCTGGACATAGACATTTGGAGTTGGAAGGAAGGGAGCTTCCTCTTAATTCCCGGAGCCTTATCTGTCTCAAGACCCTCCTCACTGCCATGCTTTCCCCTTAATTTGTTGGCCCATTTGGCCAGAGAGATCTCCTCCAACCAACAGGCAACTGCATGGTATTCTAGGTGGTTCCTACGTACTGCAGCACTCCCCGCCCCAACCCAGGAATTAATGTCCAGAGCAGACAGAGAGCAGCCAACAAGAAAGGACCCTCAGAGACACGTGGAGGCAGAGGCCAAAAGATAGAAACTTAGCAGACATGGACAGGGAAGCTCACGCAAGTTACATGAGGGTAGATGTACTGTCTTGGGCATAATTTGGGCTAAACTTCTCTACAGATTTTTTAAAACTTGGCATCCAAACGGAGAATGACAATAAACACTCGGGGAAGTGAAGTATAATCAAATGATGCTTCTTTTCTTCTCATGGACCTTGTAGTTACCCTAAGAACGGATGACCCTTTAAGTGTTGAATAGGAAAATTTGGATATTACAGATAGGCTTAGCTGTCTGCAGTAGTTATCTTTTCCAGTCATTTGTTCATTTATACAACAAAAATATATAAAAGCTCTACTATAGGCCACAAACTTTGGATCCTAAATATAAGTAAGGCAAGGTCAGTCTAATGATGGACCCAGCCAAGTACAGTACAATCATTTGAGTATAATATGAGCATCACAAAGGGCAGGGACGATATTTGTCATTCAGAATTCCATCTCTAACACTTAATGCAACACCTGACTTATAATAAATGCTAATGAAATATGTGTTGAATGATGTGTGTATGTGTCAAATGCAAAGGGTGCTATGATAGCATAGAAGCAGGACACATAATTAGACAGGGTTGGGTGGTGAGGAATGTTCAGCTGAGTTTGGAGACTATATCTAGAGTGACACCATTCTGCCTGATGGTGTGATTTTGTGCAGCAGTGCACAGCTGCTTGATTGTGAATTGAATCATTGGATGATTTGGATGATAAAAAATAAGTTCCAGAAGGCAAAAGATACAGATGCAGAAAGGCAAAGAGCCCTCCTGCAGAGTAATTGAAGTAACAAAGTCTAAAGTCTAGAATGGCTAGGGAAGGGAATGAGCTCAAAGGGAATGAAGATAGAGTGGTCCAAGAACCAGAGGCCTCAATGAGGTTTAAAGATGGGAGAATGGGGTTAAAAATGAGGAAACAGGACAGAGAGAGGATATGGATGTATAAGGATGGGATATTGACGTTTAAGATTTCAGAAAGGGAGCTGTGGAAGGTAATGTCAATTTCCAGTGTGGATGCTAAAGTGGAGTGGAGGGCATTTAAGTAGAGAAGACTAAAGTAAAATGTAAGACTTGGGAGGTAAACAGGTCTTCTTTGTTGTGTAGGATGCCAGCAGTAGTAGCAGAGGCCAAAGGCATCAGCGGAGCACTGACAGGGAAATCAGTAAGTGATGGCATCACAGAGGGATGGCCCAGAGGGAATGAGCCTCTGGGGTAAATCTCAGTCAGGGTTCTCCTAGGAAGCAGACCCTGAGTTAAGGACTTGCACGTAGTTAGTTGATTTGGGGAAGCAATCCTAGGGAACAGGAGTTGGGGAACTGGGAGGGTGATGCAAGGAGAGAGGGAGAGCCAAGGCCAGGGTACACTTTTGAGTCATCAACACTGTAGGTGAGGAGGGCTCCATCCTGCCTTCAGAAACTCCTGGGAAGACAAACAGAATGGACCTCAGTATTGATCCACTGGCATCTTCCCTCATTAGTCCAGGGTCGCCTTAGGGGGATTAAACTCCCCATCGCTGAGGCTGCACCAGGGTGAGTACCAAGCAGCTTTCTGCAGGTGTCCTACTCTAAAACCTCTGAGAGGCCCCCAGTAGAAATCAAAAGACAACAAAGTGCAGCTGAGGCAATATGCCATCAGGTATAAACCCACCTGAAGCTGGTCGTCACAGCAGTGACTAGAGTAAAAGGTGGACAGAGAGAACGTGAGGTGGGGCACAAGAGGTCCCTGTTACAGTGGGCAAGAAAGTCATTGTCTGTAAGCAGTAGGTGGAAACAAATAGAAAGCCAACACAGGCATAGGCACCAGGGGTGCTGAAGATGGATGGCATTAATGGCCATGGTCCAGTCCCGTCAGCCCTTGGCAACTTTGGCCAGGACTCCAAAGGAATTTGGATGAAAAGTCATCTTGTGCCTGAGCAAGACTCAGCCCCAAGGAAGCAGGCCAGATGGGAAGATCCAGGCTCATTTGGCCTTCAGATGTCTACTAGGACCAACCGGGTTTAACCAGATCTAGAAATCTAATCAAGGTATGGCTGATTGTGAAAGCAAGCTATGGCCTAATCAGTGGTATCATGAGCTTGCAAAAGATAGTCTGAATGTGAAAATGTGTGAGATCTATCTATCTATCTAACTATCTATCTATCTATCTATCTATCTATATGTGTGTGTATGCTTATTAGAGATTTTTCTGGAGACAGTCTAGAAGAAGAAAAGAAGGTGGCATTGAAATGAGCCTTGAAAAGCTCCACCTTATAAAGATATAATTTATCTGATCCACTTGGCAGTTTTATTCCTCAGGGTAAATTAACAAATTAGCATTCTGATTCAGATAGAACCCTCTTGAGAGTTTATTTAGCCAGTTAAGTTCCCCTGAGCATGAACAACTCTGGGCTTACTAGTAAATCAAGTCTATGGACCTCCAAAGCAGAGGATCATGCCTTGGAACTCGCTGGCACGTCAAAGAACTGGTACCCTGTGAGGTCCAACCTTCTCTGTGAGGTCCTACCTCCTTCTCTGATATTTTAAAATTAACTTTCTCACCTCAACACACTACGTCTACATCGTATCATTGTACAGAAGTAAAATTATGTCTCTGTGGCAAGAGTTAACTATTGCTGCATAACAAATGAACACAAAACTTAAAACAATAGAGGACCAGCCCCATGGCCGAGTGGTTAAAGTTCCACGCACTCCACTTCAGCGGCCCTGGTTCGTGGGTTTGGATGCTGGGCGCAGACCTACTCCACTCATCAGCCATGCTGTGGAGGCATCCCACATACAAATTAGAGGAAGATTGGCAACGGATGTTAGCTTAGGACAAATCTTCCTCACCACCCCACCCCCCGCCCCAAAACTTAAGACAATACACATTTATTGTCTCAGAGTTGCTGTGAGTCAGGAATCTGGGCAAAGCTTAGCTACTTCTGATACTTCAGGGTCTCTCAGAGTGCAAACAAGCTGTCAGCTGGGACATAGTTATCTTCGGGCTGGACCAGGGAAGGATCGGTTTCCAAGCTCACAGGGTTGTTGGAAGAATTGAGGTCATTGTAGGCTGTTGGACTGAGGGATTCAGTGTCTTGCTGGCTGTCCCTTCAGTTCCATGCCACATAGGCCTCTTCTACATGGCAACTTGCATCATCAAAGCCAGCAAAGGAGAGAATCTGCTAGCAAAAGGGAAGTTATAATCTTTTGAAACAATCATGGAAGTGACATCCTATCATCTTTGCCACACTCTGTTGGTTAGAAAAGAGTCACTAAGCAAGCCCACGTTCAACAGAAAGGGATTTACACAAGGGCGTGCATACCAGGGAGCAGGGATTGTTGGGGACCATCTTAGAGGCTACCTAACATACCATGTATCATCGTAAAGTGGACCATGGCTCAATTAGGGTACAAGCTAGCTGCTGTAACAAAGAAATTCACATACAGTGGCTTAAATGGGATAGAAGTTTAGTTTTCTCTCTCTCATAACAGACCAGAGGCCAGCAAGCAATCCAAGGTAAAGAGGTGGCTGTGCCTCCCCAGGTACCAAGGATCCAGGTTCCTTTTATCCTGTTTGTCAGCCCTCCCCCAGGATGCTGCTCTACTCCCAATGGTCAAAACTGGTTTAGACCTCATCTTCACTCTAATCCCTGAGAATGAAAAGGAGGGGAATAAGAACTGAATCTAACTGATTTTAAGGATGTAATGCAGTGGGGAAGTTGCACAAATCACTCCTACTCACATCTCATTGGTGGGAACTGGAGCACATTTTGTTGATCAGCCGTATGTTCTGTCAAAACTTGAGAGGGAGGTTCTTAGTAAAGGAAGAGAAGAGGATGGATATTGGGAAGTAATAAGCAGTCTTCACCAAAATGGCCAAGGATGAATGGAGAGTTGAACATTTAATTTGTTACTTTCAAGTCATGCAACAGATGTTTATTTGTCCCAGCTCTGACATTCTGTTTATAGCCATGATGATTACCTAGAAAATACTGTATGTTGGCAGGCAAGGCTGCCAATCTTAGATGAGCAATTTTCTACTTGATTAAAATATTAATTTCAGTCCAAATGAGGGTCAGTTCAAGTGAGGTGTTTTACCAAAGTAGAAAGAAAAATTAAGTGCATTACAGATTACCTCAACATTATGTGGCTGTATTTTGTTATTTACATGCCTTAAATGTTAAAATCCAAACTTAGAAAATTTTCAAATTATTGGGTAATTATTAACATAAGAAAAGGATTCTTAACTTTTTATACATTTCGTCATCACAGTTCATTAATTCAAGAGGGCTTCTAGTGCATTTCTAGTGTAAAAGAGAACTGATTGTGTGAGTATTAGCTGTGTTGTAGGAAGTGTGAAAAGAGAGCTGTAGCAGGCTGTAAAAGATAAATTTATTTAAAAAGAAAAAATCTATATTCCCCTATTGACAAAAAAAAAACTTGTACCTGATAAATTCTATTAGAAATGCAAGCACCGATTAGGTTTTGATTGCCACAGTGTCAGTGTCATTTCCAGACACTGGGAGCATACTACTCCCGGCTGACTGGAGGAGACTCAGAATAACACCCAGTTTTTCTGAATTTTTCTAAGATGTGTGTTACCTCTCAGTAACGCACTTACTTTGCAGTGTGCAATTTCATCTCTGTAGTAGGGAAGGAAGACTCCAGGCATTTCTAGGGGGGTTTCAGGGACATATTTTGATTTAAAACTTTCCTATAATGCAATATTTGATAGTGCTAATTTAGGTGACTCTGTGGCTAACAGATTGCCATTGACTTTATCCATCTTGAAAAGTTTTAGGAGAATCACGGGCCAATGTACAACTGAGGAGCAAATGGGGTTCACTAGAAAGTTAGGATAAGTCCCTGGGCTGAATTTCCCAAACTATCAAAGTTTTTCTTCAAATAGTTATCCTAGTCTGATGGCATTTTGCCAGAGGTATTAAGAAATTCAGATGTATCTGTGGTCCTTCCCCTAGTCATTGACAATTTGCAACTACATTTCAGATTTTTTAAAAAGCAAAAGACAGTTAGAACCATAATGCTTCTTGCTTTTCCACCTTCTAGTATGAGGAGTCTCAATGTGGATTCCTTGGGACTCTTTGGAGAGTTTCTTGACATTCTTGAAATTGTATGTGACATTTGTGTCTATGTGGAAAGACTCTTAAGAGGTTCTTTGCCACTAAAAAGGTTAAGAACAATTATTGCAGTGCTTAGATGACACAGTAGTGAAATAAACTCTAAAAATAATAGAAATAACAAATGTCTTTTATTGAGCAATTCCTACATGTCAGGTATTATGCTAAATTCGTTACATAAAATACATCATTTCATCCTTGCAAAAACACTAGGAAGTATGTACTAATATCCTTTCATTGAACAGAAAGAGACAGAAATGGCGTGTTTGGGGAGCATCACATAAATAAGGAGTTGGGCTGCACAGATGGATAGAGAGGAGTAAGATTGTAAGGCTGCCCCGAGGTTAGTAGAAAACAGAAGCTCATGCAGATTAACTGTCATATGGCTAATAAGTGACACAACCCAGATTTGAACTCAGGGTGGTCTGACTCCGAAGCTTGTGCTTCTAATTTCCATGAGTCCTAACCTCCTGTTGTGTTAATAGGCTCAGGCAGAATCTGCCTTATGCTGATGTGCAGTATCCACACCGAGGGGAAAGTTTAAGGACAGGGCAAAAGTTTGGGCTTATTTGTTTAAGTTTAGGATTTGGGGTTTATTTGTTTGTCATTTGTTTATTCATCCATTCATTTGTATATATGTCAAATATTTCCTGAACACCCCATGTGTACTAACGACGGTCAGTGCTAAATGCTGAGACCTCAAGATCAAAAGGCATGTTCCTCTTCTCAAGGGGGCTTACAAATTATTGAGGACATAGGCCTGCTCACCCACAATGACAGTAGAATCTGAAGAAACTAAAATAAATTTATGAACAAGCTACAATAAGAACATAGGAGAAGAGATGCTTAAATCTCCTTAGAGGAGCCAGAGATGGCTTAAAAGATGAGAAATCTTTTAAATGAAACTTGAAAAGAGAGTGTTTTTTAGGAAGATAAGTAGGGGAAAGTAGAGAGGGAGGGGGAGAGAATATGGCACGTTCAGGGAGCTTCACATGGCTTGACATTATAAAAGCGTGAGGAGTGAATAGGATGCAGAGATGGGCTGAGGCAAAATTATAAGGCTGCCCAGTAAGGTTTGACTGTGAAGAGCCTTGTATGCCAGGCTACATAGATAATGAGGTGCCACTGACATCATCTGAGCAGCGGTGTGACATGGTTCCATTTTGTGTTAGAAGGACCACTCCAACAGCATTGGGGAGGAGGGATTGAGGAGGGCTGAGACAGAGGCTACCATTCCTTCTAGGAAGCTATGGAACAATCCAGGTAACCAGATGATGTTGTTCTGAACTAGGACAGTGGCAGTGGACATGGATTCAAGAGAAAAGTGGAGTGTAGATTCTGCTGGCCTTGATGGGTGATGGGATATGGAAGATGAGGGTGAGGTAAAAGGCTGGGGTGACTCCCAAGTGTGTCACTTGTACAACTGGTAGGTGGTGGTGGTGACATTCACCGGTTGGGAACACAGCGAGGGGAACGGATTTGGTAAGAGTTCGGTTTCCGACACGTTGAGGGTGAGTGCCTGCAAGGCGTTTCCATGGAGACATCCAAAAGGCTATTCCTTCCTGAGCCACAGAAGGCCTGAAACCTCAGGCTGCCTCAGCTTCATGGTGGTTTGTGGTGGACCCAGGGAGAAAGGGCCTCCCTTTATTCTGTGTCCTTCTTTGCCAACTAGGCCACCAGAGCAAGGCGGCTTTTGCTCTGAGTCCCAGAGTCTCAGGAGAGTTAGCTCCTTCCGGATCTAATTATATCTAGCTTTTTTTTCCACAGTGTCTCAAACTCACTCAGTGGGACCTGGGAGAGCCTCATTTCTTTCCCCCAAGTAAACATATAAATCCCTTCTCCTTCATCCAGAATGCTGAAGTCCCTGTGCGTATCGGCACATAACAAAACACACCGTTCTATGTCTGATAAAGGGTGAAGCCGTGTCCACACACCCAATCTCCATTTAGGGACTCCCATCCCTGCTACACATATGCACGGAACAAAGTCTAGATACGAGTGAAAATGTTGACAGCAGTGAGCTCTGTGTGGTCTGATGATGGATGGTTTTGATGTCTTTTTATGGACCTTTAGTTTTAAAGTTTTCTATTTGTGTAATAAAAAAACTATTAAAAGATGTAGAATTTATCATCCTGTATCAGGACTTTTTACTGCCTGTGCCTGAGGCTGTTTCTGTGATAATGAACCAAACCTGCCTCTGGATGCTCACCACTGACGCTGTGCACCCCAGTTTTCATTTCATTTTGCTGGAAATCACATGTCCAGTGGAAGGCAGAGCCGTGTAAAAGAGAACTGATTGCGTGAGCATTAGCTGTGCTGTAAGAAGTGTGAAAAGAGAGCTGTAGCAGGCTGTAAACAGAGAAAACAGGGAGCTCTATTCCTCACTGGCTGTGACATCATCCCACATCAAATGGAAACCATGGCAATGAGTCAATAATACGAAATGGTAGTCGCCCAAGAGAAAGATAAAACAATGGGAAGGTAGCTGGAAGGAACAGTGTCATCCAGGACAAATGTGAAACCCTGGATCCTGGTGTAATTAAAACTAGGCCCTGAGAGGACATGGCAGAAGGTTACAGTGGAGCTACTCCCCAGGGCATTACTCCCCTGGCTCCTGTCAGGTGACACCCCAGCCTGAATAGGACGATTGCCTGACACCATAGAAATGCTGTCCTCTGATTCAGGACTCATCAATGGGGAAGTTATTTACACCACCCCTATGCACACCTTCAGATTTCAGCAACGTCTCCTAGTGGAGGCCTCTTTGGCCTGCTGGCGCTGCACCCTTCATCGTTATTTTTTATTGTTTCACGGCAAACAGCAACACTATTTCTGAACTGTGACTGTTTCTACAGTAAGGTCTACCAAGAGGGCCAAGGCTGTCTTTTGCCCAGTGTCACAGGGCTCTGGAGTATTGTCACAGCACTGGGAAGTGGGCAACTTTTCGGTGACCCAACTTCTGGAATTTGCCTCAGCTGTCTCCAGCTTCCCAGAGCCTCTTTTGACCAGAGTTTGCTTCCTCAAGGCCATTTTTACCTTTAGGTGAGCACCTAGATTTGGGGAGCACCAGGAAAGTCTCTCCAATTCTTCAAACACTTTGGCCATGAATTAACTCAGGCCTAAAATTCCATAATTTGAGTCATTCCTGTCCTTTGACCATAGTGAAAATTCAAATCATTCTACATGTAGAGTACAAAAACACGAGTGAAGGCACTAATGCCCTCTTCTTCTCAATCTAGGTCCAACAGGTTCTGCCTCTTATATGGAGCTCTCCAGATTTCTTAGCCCACCATGGTCCTCCCCACTTCTGAATACCTACAGGGTCTACCTTTGTGCACTAAGCACCCTATTGCCTACTGATATGCCATATTGGATTGTTCTGGTTCTCAAGACAGAGCCAGGTTGTCCTCCAGGGGACATTTAGCAATGTCTGGAGACTTTCTTTTTTTAATTGAGGTTATGATAGTTAACAACATTGTGAATTTTCAGTTGTACGTTATTATTTGTCAGCCACCATATACGTGCACCCCTTCACCCTTTGTGCCCACCTCCCCACCCACGTCCCCCCAGTAGTCACTAAATAG
Source organism: Equus przewalskii (assembly GCF_037783145.1). Lineage (NCBI taxonomy): Eukaryota > Metazoa > Chordata > Mammalia > Perissodactyla > Equidae > Equus > Equus przewalskii. Next base: position 10,822,017 of record NC_091861.1, on the reverse strand, counting down.
TTTGGAGACATTTTTCATTGTTACAACTCGGGAGAGTGATACTATCATCTAGTGAATAGAGGCCATGGATGCTGCTAAACATCCTACAATACCCAGGATGGACCCCATGACAAAGAAGTATCCAGCCCCATACTTCAACAGTGTCAAGGTTCAGAGGCCCTGCTTTACTCAAGGGATGTCATCTCTGCATTTTCAGCTGTATTATAATACTATTTCAAAGAAAAATAAATCAAATTAGCCCTAAAGTGGGAATAAGGATTAAGTCTTACCAGTTATGTACAGTGTAGTGTGAATGACTTTAAGAGATCCTTCGTGAGAGCAGTTTGAACGGGCGGGAGTTGGACTATTCGGATACTGGTGGAGGTAGGGGCTGGTGGGAATTGGTGAAGATAATTCAAAATTGAAACTCCAGGGGAAATTTCACCTTCTCTGGTGTAGGCACTGAGGGGACACTCTCTGATAATTTGGTTTTTCTTCTAATCCAGTTAATCAAGGTATACATCAAAACTCCCTGGGGAGATTTTCAAAATAGATTGCCTAGGCTCCATTCTTGAAGTTTGTTTAGAGTTGGGCCTGGCCGTGTATTTTTAAAGAGCTCTTCAGGGCCCCAGGATGTGTACTCCTGGCTTCAAGCCAATGCTCTAAAGACCGTTAGCCAGTATGGCCACCGTGCCAGACTTGGTTTCCCAAACGAGGAGTTTCCACTTTAAAAGAACTAACTGTTGAGCCAGCCCTGATGACCTATTGGTTAAAGTTCCTGCTTTCCGCTTTGGTGGCCCGGGTTCGTTTCCAGGTCGCTGAACCACACCACCCAGCTGCTGTCAGTTGCTGTGCTGTGATGGCGGCTTCACATGGAAGAATTGGAAGAACTTACAACTAGGATGTACAACCATGCTTGGGGCTTTGGAGAGAAGGAAAAAGAAGAGGCAAGATTGGCAACAGATGTTAGCTCAGGGCAAATCCTTCCCCGCAAAAAAAAAAAAACAACTGTTTTGAGGAAGAATTTATGACTTTTTTTTGCCTGCCTTCAATGCTGGAATTGACTATTTCTTTTTTTTTTTAATTGAAGTATAATTGAAATATAACATTATGCTAGTTGCTGGTGTACGACATAATGATTTGATATTTGTATACATTGCAAAATGATCACCACAATAAGTCTAATTACCATTTGTTGCCCTACACAGTTACAAAAATTTTTTTCTTTTTGTTTTCTTATAATGAGGACTTTTAAGATTTACTCTCTTAGCAACCTTTAAATATGCAATACAATGTTATTAACTATAGTCACCATGCTGTACGTTACATCCCCAGGACTGAAATTTGTAACTGGAAGTTTCCACCATCCTCCACCTCCACCCCCACCAGCCACCACCAATCTATTCTTTGTATCTGTGAACTTGGTTTTGTTTTGTTTTGTTTGTTTGTTTTGATTTTTAGATTACAAATGGCCTAGTAATTCCTAAATCAGTTTAGCATACTATTAATGAAATTAAGAAGGATAGCTTGTAAAATAGCAAAATTCGACAGGAATGAAGTTGTCGTTTATAAAATATCAATTTTCATTTACGCATAATAAATGCATAGCTAGAAAGGATATGGAGGGCACGCTTTAATTTTTTAAATGATACCATGTCATTTTTAAAATTGAATTAATAAAAATCTCAAAATTTTAGATCTGGAAAAAAAAGAAAGAACTAAGTGATGTTTCTGGTTTATGGTCCCCTTAAATTAAGATAAAAAGGCTCTTCCTGCCTGGGCTTGAAGCTGCTGTCTTCAGAGATAATAAACCCCCAGAGCTGTCTCTGCTGTTTCCAGTACCATGCCCTGGAGCAGAGGTGGTGTTACCTGGAACACAACTTCTATTCTGAATCCTGCAGACTGGACAAGCAAGAGAGGAAGAGCAGCTACACTGAGCTCCCTGTACCTTTTTTGTTATGCAGGGAATCAGAATTTCAAAACAAGTCACTCTGCCTTTTAAAAAATGCATTCTTTTAATTATTTGCTCACTCATTCCATCAGTCAGCCAACAGCTGTATTTGAGACAGCTTGCCCATAAAACTAGGCCATGTGTACTTGAGATGGTGATATTACGAAAATAGCTTCCTTGGGGAGTTTGCAACCTATTAGGGGCTCAGAACAAAAGAAAAACCACGTAAAACTGGAAAACAAACAGAATAAAAGAGAAAATACTTTGGACTCTGTCCGGGTCGTTAATCTCTTTTCAGTCCCGATTTCCTTATCTGAATAACAAGGAAGTTGGATTAAATGTCCTTCAAAACCCCTTCCAGCCTTCAAATTCTCTAGATCCATCCCGCGCTAAGTGTGTAATCTGAGTGTCTGTCCTTCATGACAGAGCCAGAGTCACAAAAGGATGTCACACAAGGGAATGAAACCTGCTTCAGGGAGACCACCTCCAAGGCTAACCTATAGATATCAACCTCTGTCAGCCCTTGGGGATGGGGTCCCTGGGAGGGATGGCCCTCCTCTAACCAAAGGCCTTGTCCCTGGCAGTTCCTGAGTCAGTCATGTCATGGCCAGGATATAGTCCTTCCACCTCAGCCCACCCACTGGGGTGGGGTGGGGTGGTGGGTTGGACTTAATTGGTCCTGCTGCCTTGGACCCATAGGCTGTTGTTCTCCTAAGTGCCTACACGCCCACCTAGTCCTAGCCTGCCTGCCCAGCCCAATATTAGCTCAGCCTGGATGGCTTGGCTTGCCTTTTGCTTTGTTTTCTTCCATTTGTTCATTCGACAAATATTCAGTAGGTGCGTGTTCCTATCAGGCACGGTCCTTGGCATCAAGACCTAGATGTAGACGGAAGACATGCAGACTCTGCCTCACAGAGCCCACAGTCCAACTGTGCCTGGCCCTGGGCTTTGAGCCCTGTGGAAAGCCCATCTTGTTGACTGGGGTCTTGACATCATTTCCGTCTCTGTCATTCCCTGTTGCTCATACACCTAACTGCTGTCTGGGATCCTGCAGCGAAGGAAATGAATGTCCAGAAACTGATGGCTTGGGTTCTGGCTGCCTTGCCTCCTCTGTGAATTGGACCTCTGCTGATCTGAATGCCTGCACACATCTCCTACTGGTGTGCCCTTCTCTTTTGGTCTGGATCCTCTGCACTGGCCTCTCATCTCCATGTGGCCAGCTGACTGCTCTCCACTCTGGGTCCTGTCTGGTCCTGGCTTTCTCCAACAACTCATCACTCTGATCAGTTCCACCTGAATAATGACAGACTGGAAGAATCAAGTCACCCTTACTGTCCTGGTCATAATCAGGAACAGTTTTATTCAACATGTTCTTAAAGCATCTTGCTTGAGATGTGTCACAATAAAAAACAAGATCCTCTTAAAGAGATGGTTGTATGATTAATGTAGTAGTGGAGAATTAATGGCATTGAAGTGATAGCTAAGAGTTTCCCACCAAACACAGCATCTCGAGACATATTTTATAAAAACTGAGGAATGGGAAGTGTTCTGCCAAGACTTATCGGTTTGCTCTTTCTCCGCAGTCGTGCTGCCAGTGCAAGGATGATGCTGGTGACAGTCAAAACCAGCTTTCCTTGGAAACGTCAATCCAAAGGTTCCTGTTATCCGTCTCTCTGTGTTCTCCTCCCTCCCACCACACCATCCCAGAAGGAGTTTAACATGCAGCACATATGTGTTTCTCTTTGACTGGGGCTGGAACTTTGCTCTGGAACCTGTAAGACTATCTTGCAAACATAAATGGGCAAATCTTCCCTCTCCAGCCTCCTCTAAGCCCAGCGTCCCCTACCACAAGGAGCAAGAAGGCCATGCAAACCCACACTGCAATGTGGAGATGTTTATCCAGAGTCAGCCGCCCAGCCACCACCCTAACCCGCCAAACACACTGTCAGCAAAAGGTCACTCTCAGTTTTCTTTAAGAAAGCAGACTTTGAAGCTGCTGTTTCCCAGCCCGAAGAATTCCAGAGGAAAGTTGCAATGGAAATTGTTGTGAGCAACGCAGTGGACTATAAATAACATTTTAAAGTCATCGAGCATGTCGTCACCTGCTCTCTTATCGTGTCTTTTGATCCCCACAGTCCCGCCTCCTCCCAGAGGGGTGAAACCTCAAGTCATGGGCTGATAACCCATGGTTTCTTCTTTGCTGCTGAGGGTGACTACAAAGAAACGAGGCACTGTGAAGAGGCTTCCCAGAGTCACCTTCCTCAAACTTCCAAACTTTGTTCTAAATTTCAAGTCATCCCTCAGTATCCTAGAGATTGAGGCAAGCAAGGTGTAACTGTAGTCAAATAGCTAGATTCCTGAATAGTCTTTAGCCAACCATGCCTTTTTTCCCTCCCATTGGCTAGGAAATAAACTTTACCTGCCTGTTACACATAAATAACTAAGTGCTTTGAGATCACAGATAGGTGGGAGCTAATACGTATTGAGCCCTCCTGGGGGCTGGGGCTTCAGCTGGTGCTTGACACTAGCCAGACATGTTGCCTCCATGAGCTCCTCATCCTCACAGCTGCCTTGTGAATTCGATATCACCCTCAATTTTCAAACAAGAAAGTTGCATTTCAAAGAGCCTAAGAATTTGCTCTGGGTCACACAACTAGTAACTAGTGCTGGAATTCTAACCTAGAATCTTGAGACTGCAAAAGCTAATAGCAAAAATAGTTTAATTCCCTCTAAAATCTGGATATGTACATTTATAGATTCATTTATTCAACAAATAATTCTTGAGTGTCTACTATGTGCCAGAGGTTGGTGATAAGTCAATGAACAAATTAAACAAAACTTCCTGGCCTCATGGAGATTACAGTCTAGTGGGAGAGGGAGGGATGAGGGAATATATTTCATGGTTCTTTTTTTCCTGAAATTCCAAAATGTGTATGACTGTTGAAAATAAGAACAGACACTATGAAAAAAGTTGCACGAAGAATGAAATATCCCTAAATGAAGCTGAATTGATTACAATGATCAAAGCCAGGAAATTCAACTGTTAGGAAACCACATATACAAAGAAATGAATGTCCATTTCTGAAGGCGTTTGTTGAAATTCTGTCTCATCAGTCAGCTATGGAATGCTGTGCATACCTGAACATTTATTAAAAGGTTTAGATGTCTTTCATTGTCAATTTTTTTGCCATAACATTTAAAGGTCTACATTTCTACACCCACTTCAGAGATAAGGAAACTAACTCTCCAAGGACGAGTTGTTTAAAGTCATTCTAAGGTAGTTTCTAAAACGGCAAAATGCAGTCCTAAGTGGAGGATAAAACAATTGATTTGCCAGCAGAGGTGTGAGAGAAATTTAACGAACAGCACAGGACACTCTCTTAACATTATGCTTTGAACTATCGGAGTCACCATCAGTGGCATCTTTGTGAAGATCCTGTAAAAGTCAGACTTTCTCTCTTAAAGCTGTGACTTTCCCAGTAGCAAAGACACTTCTGATGATAGGATTCCTTGAAGGTGGGCCACCTATTATTTCTCCACTACTCAGCATAGAAAAGACAATGACTCAGCACATAGAATATGAAGTCGTGGCTACCTACGTGGGGTGGAATGAAGAACTGGCCCCACTACTTAGATCATGTAGCTTTACTTTACCAGAGTATGTAGGGGATCCAAAAGTGTTAGGCCTATGTTTTGATGATCACTGCACTTTGAGATGTTGAGATGAGTGTTTACAGACAGGTGGTACCACCGGCAGTTCAAATCCTGACTCTGCCACTTACCAACTGTGCGATTTTGGGCAAATTACTTAACTTCTGTGTGTCTTGGTTTCCCCATCTGTAAAGTAAGGATAAAAAATGGTACCTACTTCATAGGGTCATTGTAAGGATTCATTGAGTTAATACATGAAAAGAATTGAGTTGAGTCATGTCTGGCACTTGAGTAAGTACTCCATAATGAGAGATGGTATTATTATTTAGGATTGTGTGTCTATATAGACCGATGGCCTAACACTCTGACGCAGCTCGTTTGCTTTAATAGCATGTGAGATTTCTTTTCTTCAATGGTGGTTAAAGCCATGTAGAAACAACTTCCTGCCGTGTCTGAAAGATCATGACATAGCTGACAAAGCTTCTTGGTCTATCTCAACAACAAAATCTGAATCAAACTACCACACAGTTCATCAGGTTACGGTCATCCACTTAAATGATTGAATATCGAATTGTCCTCGGCCAGGTTGATTGCTCTGTCTAGACCTGTTCTAAGATTGGCTGACATCCCATCACAGTGCAGAGCAACAATTGATGATGCTTCAAAAAGGTCAAAAGACTAAATATTAATAAGAGGAACTCTATACCAATGTGTAAACAACTTGTAAAAACTCTTTTCCATTAATCCATGGGATAAATTTTATGCCAGAAGTTGATTTAAGAAAGGACACTACACCAGATTGTAGTGATCCAGAGTTTCAGTTTGGGAGGAAAGCAATGGTATGAAATATTTATTTCCTCAAGGGAGATTATTATCTCTGGCAGTCTTCCGAGTGATTTGTCAAAATGAAGCACAAACCAAAAGATGAATCCAACGAGACTTCATAGTTGTTACAAAGAGGGCAAGTTATAAATTGTGGCACTGGCTGGTGCTCTCAAATGTACTTGGGCAATAGTGTGGGTTTCTTGAGGGCAAAGAAGGAAATAGATTGCCATTGTTGAAGGAATATCTATTTTTTTTTTATGTCATCGCCTGGGTTCCAAATAATGACCTTGATGTTCCCCTGCCATAAAAAACAAAAAAAATTTCTTGAGTACCTTAACCTTGAGCATTCAACTATTGAACGAAATCTTTACTTGGCTCTAAAAAAGAGCTTCTCCTTCCAGCTAGAAATCCATGTGGGCAGTTAGTTGGCCAAGATACTTTCTTGTAGCCTTAAAAAAGAATATGCACATGTGGCTGCCCCACTGCTTCCATAGGGGAAAGGAATGCAAATTTTTCCTCCTTGAATCATCAATGAATGAGTCTCTCCAAAAGGTTATGATCGTCATTATCTTATTGGAAGACTGGCGAAGTGGGCTAAATTTCCAGGAGTAGAATGGAGTAGACAATAAATGGTTATGTACATGCTAAGGTGTAAATTAAAAATGAAAACAATTAACCTATCAATTTCAGCCAAACAAATACTTTTTCTTAGGGACTGGAATATTTCAGCTCAAAATATTTTGGGACCCTGGTCATCCACAAAATACCCTCAACTAACATCTCCAATTTGCTAAGAGAGAGCCTTGTTTTAAAATGTATAGAAAACTTCCTAGATTTATTTCCTTTTTTTTTTTGGCCCACAACTTGCTTGAATGCTAGAGAAACTTAAATATCCCTCGTGAGCTTTGAATTAAATTAATAATCAAAAGACATCTACAGATTTTATTAAATGCCTGAGGACGCTATTTGACTATAGTTTTTTAAATACAAGGAGTCTAGGTAGAAAAATTATTACGATTACTACTACTGATATCACTAGTAGGAAAAGCTTCTGTATTTATTTAGCCAAATATCTTTTCTAGAAGTAACATTTTCACCCGAAACACAACTGAATATGGTCTTGAGTGGTATGATGCTATTATAAGGCATGCATGGAGTTCATTGCTGTTGGCAGTGGATAGAACTGAGAGAAGAATGGCAGAATTAGGGCTGGGAGAGCCACCTAGGAGAGCAGAATATACAAACAGATCTTGGAGCAAAGGACACAAAGAGTAGGAGTAAAGGAAGATGCAAGCCCACTCACAGGCGTTGGAGAGCCCCTGCCCCAAGTGCTTCGTAGAATGCAGAGTTGGGGATATGTACCTGCACAACTACATGTTCTGAATCTGATTCTTGGAGACCGACGGGCTGAGCATGCCTAAGTAAGGCATAGACTGACCAAGACTGTCTCAGGAATTATCTGCTTGTCACCAGGATGACAGGTCAAGTCAGTTGGTTTGGCCAAATAACCAGTTAAGTTTGTATAAAAATGTCAGATTCGTCATTTGAAATTAATAAATCAAAGTGAAGGAAACTATAGCCTGCATAAACTGTTATAAAAAGGTCTTAGGTCCAGCAATCTGGATAAAAGAGCTGTAGAATTTGTTTGAAAAGTAATAAAGCATATCCAAATGTGAGCTATTGTTACTATGCCATTATTTTTCTGCATCTCCATTATTGGATTCATTTATGTTAGTATCACATTTCCAGTTTGGGCATGAAAGCTAAATTACTGTATTCTAGAAAATGCACATTTTGGTACCCATGCTGAATTTTTTTAGCATGCAAATAAAATCATATTAATTGCCCTTGTTGGCAGTCGTGGATTTCTTAGGACCTTTTATCTGCAACCAAGCTAATTGGCTTTGAATCCATTCTGACAACATTTTAATTATTCACTAGTTAATAATTCTTAAAAGGAACTTCAACACTAAAACGTCTCTAAGAGCACACACTGAGTTGTTCAATCCCATATAATAATTTCATACAATATTCATGTCAACCTAAATATTCTCTGAGATCTTTGTAAATGTGTATAACATAGTTTTGTATTCAGACAATAACTTTAAAATTCTAATGACTATGAATAACATCCTTTGCATGGTAAATACACACAGTCTCCAAACACCTTGTTTTTTCATATAGTTTGAGACTACTTGATGTCAGTTTTTAAGAATCAATTGAGAAAGCAATAAAAAATGTCTAGTGTCTATTATGTGAAGAACTGTACGGTGAGGAGTGTAAAGACTGCAGTCTGTCAGGGCTCTGCTTATCCCCATGGAACGCTTTACTGCAACCACTGAGTGCAGGAAAACAACTGAAAACAAGAAAAAAATATGAACGGCACTAGGCTATAAAAGAAGAGGTTTCTATCTTACGTTGGGCTCCCCAGATGGGGATTTGTATGAAAGCGAAAATGATTTGGGGAGTGGGGAAGTGGGGCCAGGATGGGAAGTCCCACAGAGGGTAACTTTAGCTCAGTCTCACAGGGGAGACTTGAAGACGGTGTCCAGGTTAGGGCAAGGGAGCTGGAGTATTTATGCCTCCCACTCATCAGCCAAGGTTATGGGGCAACCTGAGCGCGGGTATGAGGGTAAGAGGTGACAATAAGTTTCCAGGTATTTCCTGCTATCTTACTGAAAGGTAAAAGCAGGTTACAGCTGCTTGGGAGCAGCCTTTCGACAGAGAGGTGTAGCTACTGGCTCTTGGAAGTGGAAGCACACCAGTGTGTCATCAGTGTGAACAGTGTGCCCGGAAATGGCCAAGTGTGCTAATGGGATATGAGAGGAACGCTGACAACATCTGACCACCTCCATTATGGTGGCACTGGGCTGCATGGGATTGATTGCCAAATTAATTATCTAGGCAATAATTGCTGTAATAGATAGAGAAAGAGGAGATGCTCTGGTCACAGAAGCATCAGTTCAGCTCCCTTTGCTATAAATTTTACAGAGACAGGCCTGCCCCAATTCATTGCCACCTGTGGCTGGGTAAGTCCTTCTACTTCTTGGATTCTAAGGAAATCACTTGCCCAGAGATACAAAGCACATTGTACAATAACACATTATCAGTAACAAATCTTATATTTTGATCTCCATCTATTTTACTCCTTACATATGTCTTCATTAGTTCAGCCCTCAGGTAGGGAAATGAGATGTTATTTATTGGCCCTCCTCAAACCTCAAAAAATAATAATAGTTAACATTTATCAAATGCTGACATGCCAGCAACAATTCTAGGCACTTTGCAGTAATGATCTTATTGCATCTTTTCAACAGCCTAATGACGTAGGCACTCTTCATACTTTTCAGTTGTGGAAGCTGAGTCACAGAGATGTTAATTAACTTGCTCAAGTTCCCACTGATGTAAGAAACGGGGCCAGAATTTGAACGCAAAAACAATCTAGTCACAAAGTCTATGCCCTTAACCACTAAGTTAAAAACAACTGAACTGAGAGCCAGAGGAATTGCCAAGGGACATCTGTAGCAAGAGGATGGTGACCGTATCAAGAAGTTGCAGGATAGACCTAGGGAGGGGTGTGATGGAGAATTAGAAGATACAGGATCATAGAGAGCCGAGGTGGGCTGAGACAGCAAGTAAGAATCACTCAGTCTTAACTCAGCCAGGAGAGTTCACCAACTACATCTCAGTAGATGCTAATATAAAGAGACCTGACCTGAGCAGAAAGCTTCACTTGGGAAGTCTGAGAAGTGGGTTACAAGGACAATCAAAAGAGGCCAACTTCCCCTCCTCCAATGCCACAAGAGCACGCAAGGACTCACCACCCCCAATAAACTGAGATTTCACATTTGTTGTTTTGCTGCATGTTTTATGAGTAATCACTTATCCTGCTTTGGATTCACAGGGCTTTTTGAACCCAGGAATCAACCTCTTCCATCAATTTTGGAAAATTCTCAGCCATTGTCTCTTCAAATAATACTTTTTTTACCCCATCCTCTCTTCTTCTGGGACTCCAATTAAAGTGCTGCGAGCTTTCCTTCACGTAAATGTTACCATTTCACGTTAAGTTCTTCACTAATTATTTTTTGTTATTATAATTGGAGTAATTTGGAAGAGTTTTTCTTCCATGACAGCTTGTAGGTAGTGGTTGTTTATGTATCTGAACATTGTCGGTCTTTATATTAATTTTGCACCCTGCTGCCTTACTGAATTCTCTTATTTTTTATAGCAGTTTTCCACTTGATTCTCCTAGGTCTTCCTATCATCTGAAAATGGTAATACCTATATTTTTCTTCCTTTCCAATTTCATAATTCTGACTTTCTCCCCTTTTTCTAATTACATTGACTGGTACCTTCTGTACAGTATGAAATAATAGTAATGATAATGGGCATCCTTGTCTTGTTTCTGACTGCAATGGAAATAATCTCAGCTTTTGGACTGAGAGAGCTTTATTTAATCATTTTAAGGAAATATCTATCTTGTCCTATTGAGCTGTTTTTTGTTTGTTTGTTTGAATCAAGAATAGTTGTTGAATTTAGTCAATGTTTTTCAGCATCTAGGAAGAGGATCAATAGTTTCTCTTCCTAAGAACTATTAATTTGATAAATTATATTAATAGATTTCCTAATCCTAAATTATCCTTGCCCTTCTGAACTAAACCTTACTTGGCCATGATTTTATTAATTTAATGTTCTTTCAGATTCTATTCTCAAATATTTTATTTAGGATTATTATATCAAAATTTATAAATGGGATTTTTCTTTAATTATACTTATTTTGTAGAGAGAATGTGGAGGTTTCATTTCTTTTCCAAAGTTATAGAAGTGTTTAAGAGCCATTGGGATTAGCTACTCTTCGATGCTTTTGTCAAATTGACCTGTAACACTATCTGGTCCTGTTGCTTTTGTGAGGTTGTAGCTCTTTGACAATTTTCTCAATTTCTTCTACAAAAATCAGATTGTTTAGGTTTTCTAGCTCTTCTGGTACCACTTTTGGTAAATTTCTAGAAAATTATTCATTTTTATCTAGGCTTTCAAATTCCTTTGCATAGATTTCCATCATTTTTAAAGATTCTTTTAATGTGGTTATTTCTCCTTTATCATTTTTAATTTTGTGTATTTGTGCTTTCTCCATATTTTTCTTAAAACTTCTTTGGATATTTTCTAATGTTGAATGTTACATGCCAAATTTTCTTGGAACATGGAAGTCTTAACCAGTATCCAAGTACAAACCCAGGTATATATAATAACTTAGTTTATGATAAAAGTGACATTGCAAATCAATTAGAAAAATTGACAATTTATCTAATTATGTTGAGTGAAATAACTATTAATATATTTGAAAAATATCTTCATGCCTAACACCACTCACTGGAATAAACTCCAGATGAATTTAAAGTTATTCCTAAAATGTATGTCAAAAGAAAACATTTTAGAGTATTTCTCCAACTTTGTGATGAGGAAATAATTTCTACACCAGACCAAAAAAGCCATAAAGGCAGATAGTGGTAGACTGGTTCTATTAAAAACTTTAATACAACAAAAGACGTTATACATAAAATTAAATTATGTGATAAAAAGGAAACATTGTAACACATTTAAAGGACTAAGAATTGATATCTAGCATATAATGAATCCCTACAAATTAATAGGAAATGCCAAATAGCCTATTAAAAAGGGGGCAAAAAAGAGAAAAAAAATTTACAGAAGAGAAATTATAAATAAATAGTAAATAAAATATATTCAAATTCATTATCATCTGAAAAGTAAAAATTTTAAAAACTGTGTATCAAGTTTTGCCTATCGGATTGTTAAAAAATTAAAATAATTGAAAGTATCAAATATTTGACCTGGAATTGTTGTGTAATATAAAATATGAGGGATGGGTGAATCTAAAAGAACAGTTTTTTTAAATGCATATACCCTTTGATTCAGCAATTTCCCCATCCTAAAGAAATACTGAGATATGTTCACAAAGATGAATACGCCAGGATGCTCACTGTTGGTTATACAGGGAGGTGGTGACACAAGATATGTTGTATCCATAATATGAAATACAGGCAGCCATTAGAAGAAGGAGGCAGAGCTCCATGCAGTGACATACAAATCTCCACCAAATCTACTGTTAAGTGAAAAAGTTAGTTGAAGAATGGTCTGCCTACATATCATGATCACATGTGTGTAAAACAAAAACCACCGAACAAAACAGTGTGTGTGTAGTGTGTATAGCTATATAACCATCAAAAAAAAAAGACCACACGCCACGACTAGAAGGACCTGCAACTAAGATGTACAACTACGTACCAGGGGGGATTTGGGGAGATAAAGCAGAAAAAAAAAAAAAGATTGGCCACAATTGTTAGCTCAGGTGCCAATCTTTAAAAAAAAAAAAAAAGACCACAGGCATATTCACCAAAACACTGACATTCTCTCCTCTAGGTAGATGAGTCAGAGTGGGAAGAATAAACATATTGACGTTTCCATCCACGTACTTTTTGTATTTTGTATTATCGGAGTAATTTACAATAAGAATGTATTTAAATATTGGTAGTATCGATTTAAGGCAGCAAATGTAAAAAAAAAAATTGATGATGGGGACCTGCCTATATGTATATAGGGGATGGGTGTGATGAGGAATAATTACATACGACCCATTTTCACTCTATCAGGAGACACTCCTGTAATTCAGTGAAATACTTTGTAGAACAGAAAAGATCCTTCCATAGGAAACAAATATATTTAATTTCTTTCTGTCTGTCTCTATCTCACACACATATACACAGAAAGACATATTAATTTATTCCTCAGGTGTTGGTTGACCACAGACCTAATTCTAATGCTGTTGTAAGTGTGAAGTAATGACACTTTTTCATCACCCTGTACAAGTAAAAATATGCATTTTCTCAAGCTTTCTGGGTCACCATGCCAGCTTGTAGGACAGCATTGGTCTGTTGTTGTCAGCGAGGGTGGATGATTCCAGGCAATTTCAGGCGAGCTGTTCTTTTTCACCTCACACCCACCTCAGGATCCAACTGCTCAGACAGCTGTGGAAAGCAGTGTTAGGAGAGGAAGAGGTTAGGAGTTCTCTATATAATGGCATACATAGTTGTGATATTGTGGTTTATAATAAGAAACATACATTTGGTCTTTGTCCCAGATTCTAGCACACAGCTCCTGAAACCCTTGGAATTTCCTAAGTGATGAGAATGACAAACATGCCTTTTATTATGTTAATGAGGTGACGTGTGCACCTAAGGATGGCTGGTTGCCAGCACAACCAACCATGGGATTAGAAGTTTGGAACTTTCATTCCCCCTGCCACCTTCTGCAAGGAGTGAGGGGTTTGAGGTTGAATCAATTGCCAATGGCCAGTGATTTGATCAATCATGGCTTTGTAATGAAGCCTCCATAGCAACCCAAAAGGACAGGGTTCAGAGAGCTTCTGGGTTGGTGAACCTGTGGAGATTCAGGGAGAGTGGGGCCATGGAAGAGGGCATGGAAGCTCTGAGTCCTTCCCCCATGCCTTGCCCTGTGCATCTCTTCCATCTGGCTGTTCTTGAGTTATATCTTTTTATAATAAACTGATGATCTAGTAAGTAAAATGTTTCTCTGTGTTCTGTGAGCCACTCTAGCAAATTAATCAGACCCAAGGTGGGGGTCGTTGGAATCTCCTGACAAGAGATATTCACACACTGAGGTATATGAGTTCAAAAACTGATTCAACTTGGGGCTGGCCCCGTGGCCGAGTGGTTAAGTTCGCACGCTCCACTGCAGGCGGCCCAGTGTTTCGTCGGTTCGAATCCTGGGCACGGACATGGCACTGCTCGTCAGACCACGCTGAGGCAGCATCCCACATGCCACAACTAGAAGAACCCACAACGAAGAATACACAACTATGTACCAGGGGGCTTTGGGGAGAAAAAGGAAAAAATAAGATCTTTAAAAAAAAAAAAAAAAAACTGATTCAACTTGAACTGAAAAAGGGTGACTTACAGCTTATCAAACACACGTTGTACATCTGCTTTAACCATTAAAGTAAAGAATGCACTCTCTTAAGACAAGAATGCCTACTTTTCCTATGCCTTATCGGTAATGCCCTTATTAGTCTCTTTCATGACATCAAGGTCATGTTGACCTGTTAATTTGCAACTGAGTAACTCTTTGAAACTTTGATGAATATGTATCCTGGATGTGTTTAATGTATGTTCGTCGTTCTAAAAAGGTATAAAACTGTACTGAAAACCATGCTTCTCAGAAAGCTTTCTTCTTTTCTAGAAAAAGCCTTCCTGGATTATAATCCTAACTCTAGCTCAACTAAAACTCACCTTCTCTCTCTTATCTGTGGAATGGTTCTTGGTTATTTTGCATCGACATTCCAGTCTATGGCTGGTTGGTCAGAAGCACGGGTGACAACCTAGACTTGCGACTGTCATCTGAAGTGGGGGTTCAGGGGGTAGTCATGTAGGGCAGTCACGAGCCCTTAACTTGTAGGATCTCTAGGCAGATGGTGTCAGCGTTGAGTGGAATTGTAGGAAATCAAGCTGGTATCTGAGAAGTGCTTGGTGGAAACCTCCCACACACACTGGGATTGGGGGTGAAGAATTGTAGTAGTTTAGCCATCCCATTTTAGCTGCGGAAAAGAACTAGCCAGATAAATGTTTATGCATTTATTTTTCGTTGGGGGGTAGGTAGTGGATTATTACGAGAAGGAAATAGAACATGGGACCAATGAATTCACGCCAAAACGTTGTCCACAGGTATGTTTGTAGCATCTATAGAGAGAGCAGTGGAGATGACACTAAAAAAAGGAGGCAAAGATAGAATGACTCAAGAAAAGCAGGACCTGAGAAAACAGCAGCAAAGGCAGGTCAATTGCCCCTACTCAAAGGAAAGAGACTAGTTTAAGGAAAATCTGGGGGTGTGATCCAGAGAAAAGACAATAAATTAAGGTACAGGAATCAGGGCGAGATAAAGACTTCCGCAGATTTTTAGCACTGAAAAAGATTACCATGTGCTCCAGCACCCTTTGTATGTGGAACTCCAAATTAAAGCAGTCCTAATGCATAAACTAAACAAAATATAGGAACTAGTGAAGCTTTTCAAAAATATTTTGCCTGACTTTTGCTCGTCCACCAAGCATGTTCGTAAACTGACTGTTGGGTCATCTGTACAAATTAGCTTCAACTCTGATGCTTGAGCTGAGTACCAGCCTGAGAAAACACATCCTCAGGAACAAGAAGACTGAGAGAGTCCACTGAGGTGACTTGAGGTCAAAGCAAGGGACCTTATTCTCATGGGGTGGCAAGACAGCACTGGGACACCTCAAGTGGGAGGGGATAGGTGTTGGGGTAAGATTAAAGAATGACCATGGGGAATTGGGGAGAGCAGTTGGTGAGGATTATTTCACCAGTGGAAATAGGAGGTGCCACCCCAAAGGGAAGCTCAATCTGGTGTTCTGTGAAAGGTGCATTAGACTGCCTCCTTCTGATTGTAAAAGAGCTTGAATAAGTCAGCTCCAGGATGTCAGAGGTGTCATCTGGTTCTAAAATCTGTGCTTCACGTCCTATCACCTATCTTCAGTTGCTTTTTTCTGCAGGTCTTCAGGAGACTTGGAGACCAACGATCATATAAGCAAAAGGGGACAAAGGCTTAAGAGGCAACTTCCCTGTGTTGGTAAAATCAAGGTAATTCTTATAGCATGAAAGTTTCCAATAGTTGCTACCTCTGCCCGGCATGAATTAGGGGCCCTTGGAATGGTCCCCCTTATGTAATGTAGCACATACAGGGGCACTGTCATGCCTCTGCCTATTCACTTCCCATTTATCAGATGTGGAGTCTCAAAATTCTTTCCACTGTATTGGACTCCCAGGTTTCTGATCCCCAACTTGTCTCTGTTGATAACGGCCTGTCCTTTTGGATGACAGCGCTCTGGGGAGTAGTAGCCTTCTAGTGCCTACAGCTTGACTCCAGGATTAAAAACCATAGAAATCCAGTTAAAACACACCTTTATGATGATAAATTCATTAAAATTAATAATCAGACTCACCAGTTGTATTTGTAACTTCAAAAAAATTGTTTTCAGGGCTTTAAAATTCATTACTGGCACACAATATTCTATTTTTTTTTTTTGATTGGCTCCATTTGAGGAACTTTAGATCTGAAGCAAGCTGCTTCTCTGCCTTAAGACAGCCTCGTTTATTACCCACAAAAGGATTAGTCCATTCACGAGTGGGTTGTATTTCTGCGCATGTGCTGTATCTCTTTATGATGGTCATATATTACCGGAACTTCAAGGAGTGAAACCACTCCGCTCTTACTTTCACTCAACCACGTGGCATAAGAAAAAGAAGATTCTATTAACACTGTGTCTCGAAGGTCAAAATGTCAAGGTAGTCCTTATCAGAGAGATGTATTTGCAAAATAACCCGCCCCTGGTACTCGAACTAGAGGCAGAACAACTTCATTCTAACAAGTAGGGTAGGAGGGGAAACTAGCCGGACTAGCAGGAGTGTTTCCATTCACTGATTACGTATTCTTTAGAAGAGCTCTGATATTTTTGTGTGCTATTGGACGTGCAAATGTGAAAAGCCTCTATCTGGATTTAGTTTGTTTTTCCACATATGTGCCTAATATTCTCAAAGAAGTTCTAATAGATCCATGTGATATAAAGTGAACCATATCAAAATGGGCCCAAGAAATGGAGGGTGAAATGAGTCTGACCAGGGAAGTCTGGAGTAGAAATCTAATATACTACATAGGACAACCTTGGGGTTCAAAAGCTATAGATTGGTTATTCTCTGCACAGACAAATGGCGAACAACCTGACATTATATTTTAATTTATTTCAGGGGTACAGATGATTGAGTTATTTATACTCTTCAGTTCATAACACATAATCATCAATGGTCTGTGCAAAGCATTTTCCCTTTTCATTTCATACCATTCGTTCAACAAGTATTTCAAAGTATGTGCCATGTGCCAGGTATTATTCTAGGCAGTAGGGCTGCAATGATGAACTAAACAAAGATCCATGCTCTTGTGCTGCTTATGTTCCGCAGGGTTAGACAGCCAATAAATAATAAAATAAATAAGTGAATTATATAGTATGCTAGAAAGTGATATGTGCTATGGAAAACTTGATGAAGTGCTTCCCAAATAAGATGCATACAAATGCAAATTCTAAAATCAGGATGCTGGAGAGCCAGGAAACACATCTTTCAGTTGGAACCACAGAATTGGCTCCATAAGAAAGTCACTTCATTCCTAAGCCTTCAGGCAAAGTACATAAAAGAGAGCAAGTGAAGACAAAGGTAGAGACTTGGAAAGACTTGTTCCGTTTCAAAGATTCTTAGAGTTCCAAAATATTTTAACAGTATACCTACCCCAATTCTTGGATAATCTTAGAGGGGCTTGGCTTAATTTCTGACTACAGTTACTGTCTTTTATACTATAATGTAATTTTTTCCTCTGCAAATGAAAGCCAGACAGCTTTCACTAGATCTGAAGTTAAAATTCTGGATCACTCTGCCAAACATGAAAAAGGATCGTTTCAACTGTTGTTAAATGCAATGTTGATAGAAATGCAGAATGGAAAGCTTTTTTTCATGCCCTCAACTCCGTTTAATAGAGAGCCCTCGACATCCCTGGAGTGCCTGGTTAACACTCATTCCATAGTCTTGTCTTATCTCTCTCCCCAACTAGCTGGGAAGCCCTTGAAAACAGGAACTGTGTTTTATTTATTTTTGACTTCTTGGAATCTAGCTCAGTGCCTAGCGTATAATAATCAATTTTAAAATATTTTAAAAATGAATAAATGGATGTTCTGTAATGCTGCTGGAACATAGTCTTTGCTATGAGTGATATAATGGAAAGGGCTGATTAAGAGTTGGACTTTCTTATTTAAAAAGAAGTATAAAAATAATTTAGTTTATCTGAACTTTGCATATGAGATCTTTAAATCTCTGCTTTTTAAGGGTGATTTTTTTTCGTGTTATGCTCTCTAGAGTCCATGTCTGCCTTGTCTTTCTTGCTCAACTGTAAACAGGAAAGACTTTCCTCCCCAACATCTAACCCTACCTAGTTACCGACTCAATCCTGACTAATGCTGGCATCCCATTTTCATCAGCATGTGTTTGTGTGTTGAGGTGGGATGGAATGGAAACGAGGTGAGGGTATAAAGGGAAGATATGAAATTAGTCTGGCTGCATCTGATATGCCTGGGGTGAACTAAGGGTGTCTATCTTTGCCTGGTTCATATAGCTGGAAGCCTTAGAGTCTATAAGGGATGCTGTTGTGTGCCATCCAAATCCTCCCTTTAGGAATTAGCCTCAACCAAAGGGAGCTGCCTTGCCCAAGATTACAACCCTTCTTTGGGGGTTGCCCATATCCAAGAGCTGCTCGATGTGGGGGACAAAGACCTGACCCCTTGCTGCATTTTGGATATCTTTGAATGGCCATTCAGGTTTCAGAGCTCCTTATGGGATTGAATGAGACCTCTGTTACGACGGCTTTATGACTTCACTTCTCCCTGTGATAAATTCTGCTTCCCTCACATCCTTACAGGTCTTGGTCCTAAGAGCACTCTCCAATAAGTTCCTGCATGCAAATCTCCATCTCAGTCTGTTTTCTTGGAAGCTCATCCTGTGAAAGAGTGCTACCTGCACTCCAGTACCCCACCTGTGTCAAGACCCAGCTTCAAATTTTAGCTAGCTTGGCTGGTGATCAGAATCGTTGTGGAAACCTTACCTGTCCACTCTCACAAATTGTTGAATCCTACTCACCATCCCTTTAGCAGACAGACCAATAGACCATTTAAAATTATGACACCATTACCTGTAAGATTCTAAAAATTCCATTTACCTAGAAATTCCACCACTGCACACCATTTAGTAACAAAACAGGCCAATCCAGCCCTTTGGACACTGTAATTTGATCTGCTCTGTACCAATTTTGGGTTTGATTGGCATTCTGGATTAGCACAAATTATAACTGAATTTATGGTCATTACTTGCTTCATTCCGAGATTTTCTCCCCCTCTTCACTAATGACTACATATACATTCCTTGGATGAGCCCACAAAGATGGTAACATCTAACCTTCTCTACTGCGTTGTATTGACATGCATTCATATACAATATAATGTTTTGATCTAACCCAGTGTCTCTAATCTCCTTCCCATAGAGCATTCCCCAGAAAAGATCTAAAGAGTTCCCATTCTGCCATTTAGGATGTGAAGTATTTATTCTGTCAGAGATAAATATATAAGAATAAGAGATCTAAGACATCAGACTTTTCACATAAACAAATTGTGCTTGGTAAATAAATAAAATGTCAGGTTAAGTTCTTTGACTTAATTCCAATTTTAGGGCCCGATGAGACAAGAACACAAAGATAAATGTATAATAGTATTTGTTACACTGCTTTGTGTTAGTAACATATTTAAAAAACAAAGGAAATAACTTAAAATAGAGGATTGAGTAAATAAATTATGGTACATCCATAAAAGTATGCAGCCATGAAAAGAATGGTATAAAAGTACATTTAGTAATATGGAAAGAGATTTACATTATAAAGCTGAATTAAAAAATCAGGTTACTGAACAAAATGAAAGATACTATCCGTTCATATAAAATGCATTTGGCATAGACATATACAGAGACAACTAGAAAGAAAATCACTAACATGCTACCAGTGATTTTTTCCTGGTGGTAGAATTTAGAGTGACTCATATTTTCCAGAATTGCTTGAATTTTTATGATATATATTCAAGAAGGATAAAATTATTTTATCTTGAACTTTTCCTCTCAACAATTCTCCCATGCCTTTTTACATCCTCTCATAAAGAAGAGGATCCAAACCTATGTTCATAGCAGCCAAAAAGCAGAAGCAACCCAACTGTCCATTGATGGATAGATGGAGAAACAAAATGGTATGTGTACATATAATGTGATATTACTCAGCCTTAAAAAGGAAAGAAATTCTGACACGTGCTACAACATGGATGAACCTTGAAGACGTTGCGCTAAGTGAAATAAGCCAGTCATAAAAGAGCATGAACAGTATGCTTCTGCTTCTAAGAGGTACTTAAAGTAGTCAAATGCAGAGACACAGAAAGTAGACTGGTGGTTACCATGAGCTGGGATGAGAGGAATAGGAAGTTATTGTTTAATGGGTACAGAGTTTCAGTTTTGTAATATGAAAAGAATTCTGGAGATGGATGGTGATGATGCGTACACAACAATGCGAACTGAAGTGTATACTGAACTGTACACTTAAAAATGATTAAGATGGGGGACCGGCCCAGAGGCGTAGCAATTAAGTTCACACGTTCCACTTCAGAGGCCTGGGGTTTGCCAGTTCAGATCCTGGGCACAGACCTATGCACCACTTATCAAGCCATGCTGTGGCAGGCATCCCATGTATAAAGTAGAGGAAGATGGGCACGGATGTTAGCTCAGGGCCAATCTTCCTCAGCAAAAAAAAAAAAAAAAAAAAAAAGAGGAGGACTGGCAGCAGATTTTAGCTCAGCTAATCTTCCTCAAAAAAAGAAACAAATGATTAAGATGGTAAATTTTATGTTATGTGCATTTTACCACAATTTAAAAAATAATTAAAGAATTTTAACAAAAAAAAAGAAGAGAATCTGAGTTTTTCCATTTACATCTCTCTGGAGTATCCAAAGACCCTTGGAGCACCATATTTCCAGGGAATGGAAGAGAAAGGACGGTAACCTGACCTTTTGTGCCTCGTAGAGGAAATATTCTACCATATTCTTCTCAGTTCCCAGAGGAGGAAGGAACAACTTTGTTAAGTATGTGAAGAGCAGAAGGACCGTGGTGGGGAAAAGCAAAAATCAATGCGGGAAGATAAAACATCATGTAAATTCGTTCACACAGGATCTCCGGTATTTCTCCCTGTACAGGTAAGGAAGTATGAATACCTCTCACCCGCAAAAGAGAGATGGTGATAAAAGCTCATAGAAATACTTCCTTATAAATCCTGTTGTGATGATCATTCCCCACTTCAAATTAACACAGGATGATGGTCAGATCCAACATGTTTACTCTGCAAAGATTTTCTCCATGTTGGTGTTGTCTTTGGGGTTTATGCCCAACAGAGCAAGTCTCACATTTAAGGAGACAGATGGAAAAATGGAGCATAAATAGCACCCTTTGCGGCAGAGGAAGAGGATCCGAACACTGGACCTAAATATTAGAAAAATTCACTTCTTGGTTTCAAATTCCAGGATGCTGGCAGGAAGCCTGGGCAGCACAGGAGGTGGCATTAACTAAGCCTGGTCATCTAGTGAAGCTGTGCTGGCTGAGCAGAACTCAGCTCACTAACAAACCAGCTTCTCTGACCATTGCTTTTGAAAAGAATCCTCCAGATGACTCTCCTAGGTCTTATTCCTTTCTCCTGCTTCCAAAGAGAAAATCTGTTCTGACTCAAGAACAATTTCAACCTGCCGACCTAGGATGCATCTAGTTTCCCTGAACAGTTGGTGCTTCCGGTTGCCTGGACCAGGGAAGAGAAGGACTACGCAATTTCGCCTTCCTTTAGCATTCCCAATGTCACAGGCACACCATGCTGAGATAACATGTGTCTTTACAGCAGAGAAGATCAGCATTGATAATGAGGAGTTGTCAGAGGTAAATTCACCAGTTTTTATAAAGAAGGATGTCTTTGCTCAGCGTCAGGGGGTGTTGAAAGTCAAGAAGTTTGGAGCAGGAGACGTCAAAAGTTTTTTCTCCGAATTCTAAGTAGGAGCAAGAACAAACTAAAGAGGGAGGTGGAGCTGCTGTAATATCTTAGTATTTTGAAGGTTTGAGAGAATTCTGGCCAATCTGTAAAACTCAGCTAATACGTTTCACTACAGACCGTAGACTTTGCTAACAATGGGACCAGATATTTAAGAACCACAACTGAACAAACTGGAAAATTCTGAATTAACCTTAAATTAGCTGTATAAGTTACTCACTGAGAATTTCCAAGTGGAGAAAACTTACAAAATAATGATTTAAATCAACTAAACTTCTGTTTTGTTCACTTAATTCGACTAAGTTTTCGAAATCCTTTCTATAAAATTTTCGCTCGTCTTTGCTTCAAATTTCAACACCCACTCACGACTCATGCAAGAATCAGGCAGTTGATTTAGTTGCTACTTTCCTTAATTCTCTTTTTCTCAAAAATAAAAGCTGTCACTTGCCTTTTCCAAATCAAAGAGATCCTCTGCTACATCTGAGTGAGGACTAATTCCCTCATTAAAAAAATATACATGCATACATATATTTGGCTTGGGATGTTTTATTTACATTTATGATTGCCAGTACTGTCCATTGCTACCATTGCTAACTTTTCTATCAACATCTTTTCATTTTTTTCAGATGCAAGTTCCCATCAGCCTGATGAGAGCAGTTAGTCTCATTTTAAACAGATTCACGGATCCCTACAGAAGACCGCCTACTGGGGCCGGGCACTGTTGGAGGGCTCAAAGGTGAAGTTCCTTGTGCTTGCTTGGTGCAAATTCACAGACATGCAAACAGCAACAACCCTGGGAGGCAGAGGATGGTAAGGGTCATAGGCACAGCCGAGAAGGAGAACACCCATTGCAGGGAGTCAGAAAAGGCATCAGGCAGGAAGCGATGCTGGAACTAAGTCTCCAAGGATGGATAGGATTTCAACAAGCAGAGATGGAAGGTAGAACATTCTGGACTGTAGGAAACTATAAGCAAAAGAGAGCAGACAGAACCCATGGTGTGTACAGGAGCTGTTAATAGTTCAGTGTGGCTCAAATGTAGAACATGTGCTGGGAATCAGTGAGAGAAATGGCAGGAAATACAAGGTGAGGTTGCAGATGACCTATAAACAGGTTCTGAAGAGACTGAGGACTCTCAAGTGCAATGATCTCAGGAAGGAAATATGGAAACATGGCAATCAATTGTTCCTCCCATGTTTACAAAAAAATGGGCTAAGAGAAAGATGATTGGCAACCTAGAGTCAAAAATGAGCTCCCATCCAAGCATTGAGCAGAGGAGAGTGATTTTTCTTTTTCTTTGTTTTTTTATGCTTTTTTTTTTTTTTGGTGAGGAAGATTGGCCCTGAGCTAACATCTCTTGCCAATCTTCCTTTTTCTTTTTTCCCCAAAGCCCCAGTACATAGTTGTATATCCTAGTTGTAACTCCTTCTCGTTCTTCTATGTGGGATGCCACCACAGCATGGCTTGAGGAGCAGTGTATAGGTCTGTGCCCAGGATCTGAACCTGCAAACCCCAGGCAGCCAAAGCAGAGCACGCAAACCTAACCACTACAACACCAGGTTGGCCCCAAGAGTGGTCTTTCATGCTGGTACAAGGATCTGTTGACCTGAGATGCATGCCTCTATTGTGGGGCAGAGACCCAGGCTACTGACCCATCTGATCATAAAGGTGTTGCCGTTTGTTCTAACTCCAGGCTTACTAAGCAATCTTACCATGTCACTTTTACAAGGTTTATTCATTGCCTATAAAATAAAACCCACACTCTACAGCGGGGCATGTGAGGTCACGCACGCTGATCCAAACCCTGCCTACCTACCCATTCCTACTTCTCTTTAATGTCTGCCCGTACCAAATCACCTACAGAGATGAAGGACACTGAAACTTACTACAAACCTGGGCTCCGGGTCTTGGGCTGAGGTATTCCCGGGGGGAAGCGTTTGATTTGAGAGCTACAGGGCAAAGGGCCGACAGAGTGCCAAAGACAGCACTGGAAGTAAAGTGGGAATCTAAATCTGACTAAAGGCTGGGCAGAGAGGTGGAAGGTAAACGTGGAAACTGGAGTTACCCAGGCAGACAATCTTATTTAGTATTGTGGGTTGGAGGCAGAATCTGGAGAAATACCAAGGTTCTGGAGCATTGTTCCAGGGACTTCTTTACATGGGGTATCTAAAATTTGGGGATCATAATACACCACAATAGCTCATAGGGATGTTATAAGACTCCAGTGAATTAATGTACATAGCATTACCTAAGGATGGGGAGAAAACAATCAATGGAAAGCAATGTCCTTCCAGGAAGCCTTAGTCTTTCATTTCCCTCTCCCTATCATGTGTGTCTTCTCCACTCACCTGCTTGTCAGCCTCCTCTCTTACCCTTCCAGACCAGACTTAAATGTAATGCTCTCCTTGAAGCCTTGCCCAGTTCTCCCTGCCAGAATGAGATGTTTCCACCTCTGACTTCACAAAGTACTTTGTACACAATCTTATAGCCAAAGAGATCATCCTTTCCAAGCCAGAAATTGGTACATATATTTTGACAAGTATGCAGAACAGAGTATTTTAAATGGGTACTCTTTAGGACAATCAGGTTCATGAGCTCACCATATTTATAGCATTCCGTTGTATTACATAGTATCTTTGTTTCATTTCTTTCTCCCTGACTCAATTCTCTGCTTCTGAAGAGCAGGAACTGTATCTCATTTACCTTTTAGCTCTTTTACCTTTTAGCTCATTTACCTTTTAGCTCTTTCCACATTAGCAACATGCTCAACAGGTGATAGCTTCTCCGCCAACAAATATTTATGGAACACAAGATCCATCAATTTGTTCAAAGAAATAGAAACATTACTCCATTTCCTAGTCTGTGTTTAATACTATATCTAGTCTACAAAATAAAATGTTTTAACTAAAAATAATTATTCTTTTGAAATCTGTTTTAGCATACAGGTGTTTTAGGCAGATATTTTCCCTTCGTTTACCAAGGATTTGGTGGCCTTCCATTAATTAATTTTTTCCTTAACTGGAATCAAAGGATACCCTTGTATCAACCTATGCTCTAAAAAAAGCACCAGCTTCTGCTCATCGCAAAGTTATCTTTCGAGAGGGAAAACTGGAATGCAAGAAGGGACTAAGCTGAATTGGCCAAATCACTTTAAAGGTGAGATAAGATCACAGATCTAGAAATGGATCTCAGTATATGCTGCAAATACAAGCAGAGAAAGAGAGAAACAAACCGCAGGGGTTGACAGCAGGATGAGGGTGAGAAGCAGGACACAGTCAATGAGAGGACCTGTCTGAGGGACACGGTTCTGAAATTAATGTTATAGCCTCAGTTGTGTGTTGAAGTCTCCCTCTTTTGAGATGTAAAATCTTTCCATTTGTGACAACATGCATGGAACTCAAGGGTATTATGCTAAGCGAAATAAGTCAGATGGAGAAAGACAAATACTGTACAATTTCACTCATAGGTGGAAGATAAAAACAACATCAACAACAACAACAAACAAACACACAGAACAGATTGGTGGTTACCAGAAGGGAAGGGGGTTGGTGAGAGGGCGATCAGGGGTAAAGGGACACCTTTGTATGGTGACGGATGGCAGCTAAGACTTTTGGTGGTGAACACAATGTAGTCTATATAGAAGTCAAAACATAATGATGTATGCTTGAAATTTATACAATGTTATAAAGCATGTTACCTCAATTAAAAAAAAAGAAAAAAGTCAAATAAAAATAATAAATAAATCTAGAAAGATTTAAAAAAAAGAGGAGAGGAGCTCTGTAGGGCTGGACCATATCCCAGTGAAACTGGAAACATCTTTAGGCTGCTTCTCCCTTCACAGAACCTATAGGATGTACCAAGCAGAAAATCAATCATTTTTGCTCTACTGTCTGAGTAGGAGGAGGCCAGTTTTGGCTGTTTTCCTCAGTGATATCAGGAGGCAAATCCCAGGATACCACTGTATTTTTAGGATACCAGTTCAGTTGCTGGAATAAAGGACAAAATAACAGGAGTTAAAATAAGAGAGAAGTTTTTTTCTCCCTCTGCAACAGTCTGAGTGTGGGCAGCCCGGCATGGACATGGGGGTCCCGTGGCGGCAAGGACCCAGGCTGTTTCTATCCTTGTTGCACTTCCTCTTCAACACACAGCAGCCATCTCATGGTCTAAGGTGGCTGCTCTTGTTCCCACGCTAAATTCACGTTCCACCTGCAGGAAGAAGAGAAGGAAAAGGGGAGTGTATGATCCTTTCATTTTAAAGGCAAAACTCAGAAATTGCACACATCACTTCTGCTGACATCCCATTGGTCAGAATCGGTCACATGCTCTGCCCACCATTAAGGGATGATGGGAAATGTAGTCTTTAGTTGAGTGGCCACAGAAAGTGAGAGCAGGTAACAAGAGGACTTAGTCTCTGTCACAAAGTCATTTGGGCTCTCTCCTGGGTTCCTGGTGCGTCTAATATTGCTCTGTTCTATCCAGAGCTAAAAGAACTTTAGAGAGTGAGGAGAGAGGCCAGGATGGAGTGGAGCTCTGCCTTACCCAGGGCTGAACATTTCCTAAAGTGTATACCATGAACCAGAAATCAAGAGGTTAATGAATTTGAAGAAAGGCTGGATTAAACAAAGTGAGAAATGTTTCACCATGCAGCTTCTTAAACTCTTAAAGTGTTATTGAACTTTACAAATCTGCAAGAGGGATAATATCTGACCTTACAACCATTTTTTTCTACAGTCCGTATTTTGCTCAAAACCATCTCGTGAGTATGGTGTTCCACACTCTAATTATTAGACACACTATAATTATTTAGCCAGAGTCCCCTTTCCTGCCCTCTCATTTTCTGAGGTCCAAGCCTTATTTCTGCTTTTTCCAATATTTACTTTCAGAACCACGTATCTGATGCCAAGCTGTTCCACCTCACACACTCAGCAGCTCCACCTCATTCTCTGACCAATTCCCTCTCACCCTCCTCACTGTCTCACTTCCTCCTCCACCATTGCTGCTGAATTCTCAGAATGTTCTGGACAAAGAATAGCTTTTTCATGCCCCTGTGTGACTTTGGTCACTGACTGTTGGCCCTCTCCCTGAGGCCGTAGCTCCTGTCCACTTTCACCCACCATCTCAAAGGTGTAACTCAGAAATATAGACAAGGGTTTTGAATGCAAATACATATTCTTATGCCAGATCTGTATGTGAAAAATGACCAGTTAATTCGGGTGGAGAGGGAAGGTGAAGACTGTCAAACTTCTTGTTTTGATAAAAAAAAGTTTGATGGATGGAATTTTCCACTTCTTTTTCTGTTACTGCATCATCATTGAATCAATAAACATTAATTAATCACCTACTGGAACATAATGATAGGTACTGAAGGGAATAAAAAGATTTATAAAACAAGGTCTCTAGACTCCAGGACCTCATGGTCTAACATGAGAATAAGAAAAATATTAAAAGAAGTCATAGTGACTGTTGAGTTCCCACCACAAAAGCCAGCTCCATTTGCTTATCCTTTGATGACACCCATTGAAAGACAACCCCTGCCCCCACTATAAAGCTTTCAATCAATATTTTAGTACCTTACTTGTAAAGAGCAGAGATCACCACACATTTGAGGAAAATCTCCAACATGAAAGAGAGAACCTCGAGTAAGTAAACAGATAAAAGAAACATGCAAGAAACTCTGAAGGGAACAGAAGGAAATGTCAAATGCTACTTAAAAGACAAGAGAATATGTGACTTTCCTAAAACAAGAATACAATGCTGTGAAAAGAAACAATCAGTAAACTATCAAAAGTTCTTAAGGAGCAGACCCTGTGGCATAGTGGTTAAGTTCGGCATGTTCCACTTCAGTGGCTTGGGTTCTTGGGTTCAGATCCTGGGCTAAGACCTACACCACTCATCAGCCATGTTGTGGTGGTGACCCACATATAAAATGAAGTAAGTTTAGCACAAATGTTAGCTCATGGTTAGTCTTCCTCAAGCAAAACAAGAGGAAGGTTGGCAACAGATGCTACCTCAGGGTGAATCTTCTTCAGCAAAAAAATTAAAAAGTTCTTGAAAAGTTAAACATGGGGCTAAAATTGTTTTTAAAAATCCTATAGAAGGGTTGTATGATATAAGTCAA
The DNA here is from genome assembly GCF_037783145.1 of Equus przewalskii. Classification (NCBI taxonomy): domain Eukaryota; kingdom Metazoa; phylum Chordata; class Mammalia; order Perissodactyla; family Equidae; genus Equus; species Equus przewalskii. The sequence goes on along the minus strand of NC_091861.1, from coordinate 10,793,739 downwards.
AGAAATCTCCCATAAAGTAGATCAGAATAGAGAACAACGTGAAAAATAGGAGGGAAAAGAAGTCAAACATCAGAAGTCACAGAGAGATAATAGACAAAATGGAAGAGAGGAAATTATCAAAGAAACAGTTCAAGAAAAACTTCTCCAGAATGGCTCCACCAAGTACCTATCAAAATGAATGAAAAAAAGACACATCAGATACATTATCACAAAATTTCCCAACGCTAGGTTAAAATCTTTTAGAAAGTTAAAAAGATAGGTCACTTCCAAAGGAGCAGGGATCAGCATGGCAGCAAATTTCTTAATGGCAACACTGGTAGTTAAAAGACAGTGAGGCATTCGTGGTCGATTGTTGACAAAGATGCCAAGACCAGTCAATGGGAAAAGGACAGTCTTTTCATACAAATGGTGCTGGGAAAACTGGGTATCCACATGCAAAAGAATGAAGTCAGATCCTTACTTCACCCAGATACAAAAATTAATGCAAAGTGGATCAAAGACCTAAATGTAAGAGCTAAAACTTTAACATTCTTAGAAGAAAACATAGGCAATAATCTTCACGATATTGAATTTGGCAATGATTTCACGCATATGATACCAAAAGCACTGGCGACAAAAGAAAAACTAGACAAATTAGACTTCATTAAAATTAAAAACTTTTATGCATCAAAAGATACTACCAAGAGAGTGAGGAGACAACCTACAGAAGGAGAGAAAATATTTGCAAATCATATATCTGATAAGAGATTAATATCCGGAATATATAAAGAACTCCTACGACTCAACAAGAACATATAACCAAACAACCCAACTAAAAAATGGGCAATGGACTTAAATGAGCGTTTCTCCAAAGACATACAGATGACCAATAAGCACACGAAAAGATGTTCAACATCACTTGTCATTGGGGAAATGCATATCAAAACCACAAAGAGATATCACTTTAGACCCATCAATGGCTAATATATATGTATATATATAATATATAATTTATGTGATAATATAATAAATACTATTTAATATATATTTTTTAAATGAAAAATAACAAATGTTTGTGAAGCCGTGGAGAAACTGGAATCTTCATGCATTGCTGGTGGGAATGTGAAATGGTGCAGCCACTGTAGAAAACAGTTTGGCAGTTCCTCGAAAAGTTAAACATAGAGCTAATATATGATTCAGCAATTTCACTTCTAGGTATATTCCCAAAAGAGTTAAAAGCAGAGACTCAGGCAGATACGTGTACACTAATGTTCATAGCAGCATTATTCACAATAGCCAAAAGGTGGAAGTAATCCAAGTGCTTTCAGTGACAGATGAACGAACAAAAAAATATGCTGGATACATACAATGGAATATTACTGAGCCTTATAAAAATGAATGAAATTTTGACATATCCTACAACATGATGAACCTTGAAAACATCGTAAGTGAAATATGCCAAACGCGAAAGGACAAATATTATATGATTCCACTTACACGCAATAGGCAAATTCATAGAGACAGGAAGTAGAATTAGTGGTTACCAGGTGTTGAGGGGAGATGGGAATGAGGAGTTATGGGTAATATTATGGGTAGGGAGTTTCTGTTTGGGATGAAGGAAGTGTTCTGGAAATGGATGGTTGCACAACAATGTGAATGTACTTAATGCCACTGAATTGTACACTTTAAGTGGTTAAAATGGTAAAATCTCACGTTTTGTATATTTTACCACAATAAAAAGAATACAAATAAAATGGGAAATTGCCTTCAAGCTTCTAAAAGCAAATGACTGTCAAAATGATAACTCTATCATTCAAATCAAACTATCATTCAAGAAGGAGTATGGAATAAAGACATTTTTAGTCATACAAAGATTTTAAAACTATCTCGCATGAATCTTCTCTTGAGAAGCTTCTGGAAGATGTGCTCCAGAAAGACAAGGAAGTATGCTGAGCAACAGAGAGACGAGGAATCAGGAAATAGGGACTCCCACACAGGAGAGTGGAAGGAGGGAAGTCGAAGATGAAGCGAAGTCTCTGAAGAATCTTGGAAAATAAGGCAGATTGGGCAAGGAGGGCGAAGGGATCTAGGATAGAGGTCTCCGGGAAAAATACATCATTTATAGATTATCTAATATGTTTGACCGTTTGCAAAACATTATCAACAGGCCTATAAGAAATAGTAAAAATGATGACATTTATTGAGCAAGTTGTGTATATCATCACCTTTAATCCTCACAATAATTCTATCAATCCAAGAGATTCAACTTCAGAACATGTGCTCTTAACCACCAACAAATACCTTCTCCCACAGATAGAAAGAAGCAGGTGGGAAAGTCAGGTCAGATACCTGGAAAACAGAGGAAATGAATAGGAAGATGCATTTAACATCAGAAAACCAAAAGGTTGTCTAGGGACAGAAAGGTAATTATAAATTATAGTACACAATTTGACTCTTGGTGAAATCTTACATCATCATCATGAGATAAACATAATCGATTTGATCAAAAAATGGAGATGTCACCTTTTTGGAGGAAGAATGAGGAAGGCGAAAGTGAGAAGTAATCAAGCAGTAGATCTATGTCCTCACCTGCCAGAAAAAGAAGTTAATACATAATATCTAACACTGATCAATCAAGAAATAGTGTTAAAAGCCCGTTGCTGGGAAATATGGAAGTACATACCTGAAGAACCAGGAGAGAGAATCAAAAGCCCGCAGGGAGTGGGCAGAGGACTGCTGATTCTCATTATAAACTCTTTACGCACACTGTACTTTGCACCATGTACTTTGATTCGAACAGGAAAATTGTTTGGTTCTAGGCTTCATGTCCCTGAGTATGAAGAAAGGCTCAGGCAGTCACGATTCTATGTCTCCAGAATGAGGGCAGCTCCTGTGGGAAGGCAGAGCAGGGGAGGAGATAGGCTAACTCTTTCTTAGAGGGGCCTACCGACTAAGGGCCACACAATTCTCAGAAGGCCAGACACTGGAAAGAATAAGCCCTCTGAGAAACCTGTTATGGCCCCTCCTAAAACTTAGTAGGTCCTCCTCCTATAATGCTGTCTTAGCACCTGTGCCTATCTTGTTGTAGCACACGTCGCCTTGTGTTATAATTGTGTATGTGTCTGTCTTCCTTAGCAGAATCTAAGCTCATTAGAGTCAGGAACCACATCTGTGTAGTTCACTGCTATGGGCCCAGTGCCTACCATCACGCCTAATATATAGGAAATGCCCAATGAATGTCAGATGAATTCATGAGATTCAAACCTCTAAGAATTCTTCAGGATAGTCTGGCCACCAAGAAACACAATTCCTCTGTTAAGAGGCACCTAAATCTTTGAAATCATCATCCTGCTTTCCAGTTCATGATGGCAGACTAGCCACACATATTTGCTTCCCAAGAACTCACTGAAATAAAACCCTGGAGGTGAATAAAGGAATAAACTCATAACAGGGAAGAGAAAGATGGACAAAAGGCAAATTTCAACTAATTTATAGAAGATGAAAAGCAGACAAGAGATAGATGAAAGAGGAGAAAAACAGTACTGAGAATATAGTGTGTGAGGGTTTCAGAGAGGTGGGAACCAGTCTTGCTGGTAGACCCCTGGGGAGCATCTTGCCATGGGCCAGCCTGTCTGTAGAAGTCAGAGAGAGAAATAAAGTTGTAAACAGGAGAATAAATGAAGCCAACATTTATAACTAGGCATAACACCACACCACAAACAAAAGTTTAACTGAGCTTCTGGAGTGGGAGTTGGCATTTGGGATGGCTGTGGGGCCCACAGCTTGAAAGATAAATTCACTCCTATTTATCCTAAAGTAAAGTCTTCGAGTCCTTATACCCTGCTCCACTCTACCCAGAGATCCAAATCAGAATCCCCATAATATCATAGGAACCATACACCAGCTCATTAGCCCTGGCCCTTCTTTCTTAAATGGAAAGGAACGAAGAGGACACCAGTTTTATCTCAGGCATATGCTGTGAGGAATCAGCATGGATGCAGAGGCCAAAACACACACACACACAAACAGACCCTGGGGATAGCACAGATGGTCCATGGAACAGAAAAGAACTAATAACAATCTTCTACTTAATATATTCAGAGAAATTTGAAAAGATAGTGTATAAAATAATAAAACGATATGAAAAAGAGGAAAATACGAAAATTTTTATCAGTATAAGAACTGCAAACAAGAAAATCTCTCAGAACAAACAGCATAAGGATAATCTAAAAGATCTGGTTCCATGTCAGACTAATAAGAATCTTAGGAAAAAATGGACACAAGAAATGAAGGGAAGGAAATCTTTAAAGGGGCAATAAATTTAAAATTTCTAAAGTTAAAGAAGGACATGATTCTTTAGAGGGAAAAGACCCACCGAATGCCAGATGGGAACAATAAAAATCCCGTATACCTCAACTCATTGATAAGAAATTTCAGGACACCAAAGACAAAAGAGAGAGAGCAAAGCTCTCAGAGAAAATAAACCAAGTCATCTAGAAAAGATTGAGGATTTGTCGGCCACCAAGTTTCCCCAGCAACACTGGATGTTAAATATTTGTCTCCAAAATAGTTTTTTAACCTAGAGTTGCATACACCGCACATTATTAAGCAAGTGTGAGGGCACAACAAAGAATTTTCAAAGACATGAAACTTCATCCTTTCTTAGGAAATTACTTGGTGACAGACACAGCAAATAAGAGGGAAACCAAAAAAGAGATGACATGAAATCCAGAGGACCCAACTCAGGAAAGCAGAGAGAATTCTCAGACGTCAGCTGGGAAGCTAACCTCAACTGGATCAAGGACTCCAGGAGGAGCAGGTATGGAAAAAGATACTATAGAGTAGATGAAATGAGTTAAAGATTGGAAAAACTTGAAGATATGATAAATTATGAGGAAAGCGAACAGTAAATTAGCAACTCCAGGAAAAACAGATACTATCCAAGAAAGACATTGATCAAATATTAAGCAAAGAAAAACACCTTGAGATTTTAAGCAAATGATGCAATGTAAAAAAGAATATCCATTTGACCTTGAAGCTCGGACCATTTTATTTTAATTAGCCTGTGAAACTTTCCACTGGACTCCCAGAAAGGAATGTAATGATAGCCCTCAAGCATAGCGTGGACCAACCAAAATAATGTAAAGCATGTATTGATTTTTAACTTTTAGAGTCAACTATGGACTCAGCACTGAAGACTTGGTTCTTGTGCAGGAGAAAAAGTAAAGGTTAACAATTTTGACACAGTCTAAAAATAGAAGGATTTGCCCAGAACATGGAATGAAATGGGGACAGAGAAAAAATACCTGAAAAGATAGAGAAGAAAATATCTTCATTTTATGAAACAGAGAATCGAGTGATCCTGTACAAAGCTGACCCAACAAGAAATAGAAATTTTAGTATATTAAAGAGTCAAGTTTGAAAGTAACCATAGAAGGACTAAAAATAATTTAAAAAATGAAACATTGGTAGGAAGACCAGGGGAGAAAACAACGTTACTAAGTTAAATATTCAACTTTCATATTGAGCAGTCAATAAATATAATACGTAGATAAGTCAACAACAAGGAGTATAAACACATTATTTAGATGTATGGATATGTCCAAAGAACTAAAGATAGAAGCAAGGAAAAGGGTTTGCTTCTGGAAAGCAGGGTCGTGGGTAGAGAGGAGTAGAGGAGACTATTGCTTTTCACCAGAAGCTCTTTGGTTTGTTTTTTTGGTCCAAAAGTGATGGCTCCTCTGAGGAACTTGCCCCCTTCTCTAGGACATCTCTGGCTGCTGATGCTTCCCAAGAATTCCCTGAAACCTTTAGCACTCCAGATTAACTCACCTGTCAGATTCAGTCAAGAAATGCTGCCCTGGGGCCACTCCATGGCTGAGTAGTTATGTTCCCGCACTCTGCTTTGGCCACCCAGGGTTTCCCAGGTTCAGACCCTGGGCGCAGACCTAGCACCGCTCATCAGGCCATGCTGAGGCGGCCTCCCACATAGCAGAATTAGAAGGCCCTACAACTAGAATATACAACTATGTACTGGGGGGCTTTGGGAAGGAGGAGGTGGAGGAAGAGGAGGAGGAGAGGAGGAGGGGGAGAGTGAGAAGGAAAAGAAAACAAATGTTGCCCTTTGCAAATGGACCGCAAAAGGGAGGAGTACAGCAATCTAAAGCACAACACTGACCACCCCATCACAAGGACCCAATTCTGTTTCTTCCAGACCAACCCACAGCCTGGCTTTTCTTTTGATTCAGGCTCTAGCTCCATTCCTCTTGTTTCGATGTCTTTCAAAATGGCCATTTTCCCAGGCATTTGACCCCAACCCATTTTCCTGGAACTCACCCACCCAAATTGCTTGGGTCTATGAACTCGGCCTCCTGGTAGTAAACAACCCTCTTCATATTCAACAAACACACTTTAGCACCTTTCTGGATTACCAGAGTTTCTTTTCTTCTGCAGAGGATAAAAGAAAATGCCCAACAAACTTTGGGTTCCTTTTGTAGGCTATACCACGTTCTCTATGAACCCTTCCCCTGCTCTATCTCACTTGGAGGCTGGGTCATTTATCTATGAGGTTACCCTATAGCATTTCTGGTGCCTGCCTGCCTTTCCCATACTGTACCTTCCGGATACTGTGTGAATTCTCTTTCTCCTTGCTTTCTCCCTCCTGCATCTTAGCCTGAGTCCAGCCCTAACTTCGCTTTCCCACAGACAGATCTTCTGTCTAATGATCCTTTTCCTGCTTCCCTGGGGGCCTGGATACCCCTCCTCTCTCTCCCACTGGTTGTCCCATTGCTGGCCTCTCTTCCTGCCTGGTTCTTAAGCATAAACCCAACAAAAATATGTAAATAACATTCAGGCAAAGAAAAGACATGTCAAAAGGCAAGACATGATTAATTGCCAGATGTATTGTGCAGACGATAATTGCCACAGGAGTTCAGAGACACAATGTGAGCATGCTAATGAACCATTTCTTTTCCTCACCAGCAATTCTCTCACTTGACTGTTGTCTCTTTAGTCATTGCAGTGCTTCTCAAAATGTGGTTTCTGGACCAGCAGCATCAGCATCTTCTTATTAGAAATGCGAACGCCAGGACCCCACCCCGACCTGCTGAATTGGAAGCTCCAGGAATAGTGTCCAACAGTCTGTGGTTTGACAGTCTCTCCAGGTGATGCTAGTAAACACTTAAGTTTGAAAACCACGGGCCTAAATATGAAAACTCCAATCCAAACTCTTATGGCAAATAGTGGTTTGAGTTAAAAGAAGGGGCAATGATTTTTGTGAGCTAAAATAGGCAATAAATTATTTAATATCTCACAGCTTAGGCATCTGTATTTCATATCTACCACAAGCTTATTTTGCACTCAAAACCTACCACTTCACAGAGGTCTACATATATCCCTTCCTCTTTCTCTTGCTATTTTCTACGGGGAATTCCTTTCGCCTAACTCTAAATGTTTGAAGACAAAAATCAAATCCTGCATCAGATTTTTAAAGACAACAAGCATCAAAGGTAGAGCCAGGAGTTGCCGGGAGGAACTCAAGGGTGGGTTTGGAAGCATTTAGTTGTTCCAAATTGGTTCTTCCTTTTGTCATGTTAAGGAGATGCAATCACCAACCACCCTGAACCAGACCAAGCCTCACCACAAGAGCTATACCTATGAGCTTTCCCTTATTTTTGCATCGCTTAACGACGGGGATGCATTCTGAGAAATGTGTCATTAGGCAATTTCGTCGTTGTGCGAACATCATAGAATGTACTTACACAAACCTGGATGGTATACCCTACCTACTACACACTTAGGCTACACGGTACTAATCTTATGGGACCACCATCATACATGTGGTGCGTCGTTGACCAAAACGTTGTTATGCAGTGCGTGACTGTAGTTGCATGTTGCTTTGAAAGTGTTCACACCTTCTAGTCTATAGAGAACATTGGTCTCTTTTCAAATAGCTTTGAGGCAAATCGAGAGCAAAGCACACATCACTCTTCACTTTGGATTCTCCCCATCCTCATGATAGCTGCACTTTCCAATAAATGTTTGAGGGATGAATCCATGGGGAGGTGGGACCTGTTTTCCCCCTACCAGCCTCTCTCACCAGTCCATGGGATTGGAGATGGGTTATTAGGGGTCATCTGTGCTTCTAGGGCTAGTCGGTGAGTAGCAAGAATCAGGTAGAGCAGTTGGCCTTCTGCATTCCTCCCACCCTGTCATAGAATTGGGGTTCACTGTCTGCCCTCGGTGCTTAATATTTCAATTTTCTCTGTGTGTTCATATTGGGGCACCCAAGGGAAAAATGGAAGCTGCATTTATCTCTCTGGATTACAGCTCACTCTAGGAAACTGTTAGTTAGGGTTTCCCAGAGAAACAAAATAATAGGATGTGTATATATATATATATATATATACAAAGAGATTTATTATAAGGAATTGGCGCATGTGATTATGGAAGCTAGCAAGTCCAAAATCTGCATTTGGGCCCCAGGAGAGCTGATGTTCCAGTCTGAGTTTGAAGATAGTCTGCTTTTGAACCAGAAAGAACTGATATCGCAGATGAAGTCTGAAGACAATCTTCTGGAGAATTCTTTCTTGCTGGGGGAGACTGGCTTTTTTGTTCTTTTCAGGCTTTCAGCTGATTGGATGAGGCCCACCCACATTATGGAGGGCAGTCTGATTTACTGAAACTCCACTGATTTAAATGTTAATGTCATCCTGAATATCCTCATGAAACACCCAAAATAGTGTTCGGCCAAATATCTGGACACCCCATGGCCCAGCCAAGTTGACACATAAAATTAACTATCACGGGAACATTCAAGATTAGCCTGGAATAAGAAAGCAAGTCTGACAAGTAGGATCTATAGCTGCCTTAACCTGAAGGGTTGTGTCTGTCTTATTCATTATATGCTATGCATCCATAGCACATAACATGTAAGAAAGAAATATTGGTTGAATGAATGAAATAAATATTAGTCCAAAATGAATGAAAGCTTCCTGATATCTCACAGAGAGAGATGTGAGAAGCATTTTTAATGCTTCTCACTTTCTTGAATGAGACCTTATCTAACCAACAGTCATGCTCTGGAACTGAAATTCATTCATATCTTCATAAGCTCTAGTGAGACCTGGAGAGATGCATGGAAAAGTCCAGGTGGTTGGTTTCAGGTTGCTCTTTGCAGAATGGATGCAAGAAGCTTTCCTACTCTCCTCTTCCTTTATGATCCACCAATCAGGTTCCACGATCCACAGTTGGGTTCTATTAGGTAATTCAGAGAAGATACTCAGTCCCATCACCCCACACACAGCAATGACTAGTTTTCCTATTGGAGAACCTTGTCAGCTTCAGAGAGGAATTGATAGATCAATAGATTTGACCGGGTCAAGTTACAACAATATTTGATAGCCAATTAGCCTCCAAACCAGGGGAAGCTGATTCCCAGAGCCCTGTTGCTTAAAGCAGTTCAAAAATGATCTCAAAAATGATGCATAAGAATCACCTGGAACACCTATTAAAACCACAGACTTTTGGGCCCTACTACCAGAGATTCACAAATCTGACATTTTACCAAGCGGCCCCAAGAGATAGTGATATATGAAGTATAAAGGACACAACACACACACACACACACACACACACACACTCTCACACCCCTGACTTACATAAAGGAGAACACTAGCTTACTTCCTGCTTTAAAGGATCAACTTAGGGGCTGGCCCTGTGGCTGAGTGGTTAAGTTCACGCGCTCTGCTTCAGCAGCCCAGGGTTTTGCCAGTTCGAATCCTGGGCGCGGACATGGCACCACTCATCAAGCTATGCTGAGGAGGTACCCCACATACCACAGCTAGAAGGACCCACAACTGAAAATGCACAACTGTGTTCCGGGGGGCTTTGGGGAGAAAAAGGAAAAAAATAAAATCTTTAAAAAAAAACCCAAAAAACATACTACAAAAAAAAAAAAAAAGGATCAACTCAATTCACAAAGAAAATGTTGATATATCCTGGGAAACTTGTTATTACCTGATACTATGCTTGATATTTTTTTGTTAATGTTATTGTCATTTCAATAAGCTTTACTATTTATGAAGCATTACTATTTATATTACGGTGTTTGATCCACCCAATCACCCTTTATGAAATAAGCAGGGTATGATTATCCCCATTCGACTGATGAGAAATTGAGACTTGGAGAGATTACGGTGCTGCTAGATTGCTCAGTAATAAGTGACTGAGTGATGACAAATTTTTGGAGAACACCAAAATTATTTTAGTGTGGTCCCAAGAGTGAACATGAGTTGAATTCCAGTACTTCCTTTTCACACTCAAATTGAGCATCGTTTGTACATTGTAGGTGCTACCAGGTCCGAGAGCATCCAAAAGGAGAGGCTGGAGCACAAAATTCTCTCTTGGAAAATTAGTTGACTGCATCTCTCTCACCCTAGCCTGGATGCTGGCTCTGCACTTTGCCTGTTTCTTAGCTTCTATTGGTTTCCATCAGGATTGTTCCCACCCATTTTCTACTGCTTGTGTTTACTCTTTAAGTCTTTGTTGGTACTCGGGTCTGTGTGAGCGGTTGTGGATACCCTGGTCTCCCTTCTCCAACTCCGCAAGACACTTTAGTTTTGTTACTCCAAGTGTCTGGGGCTGCCCCTCAGGACTTCCCTCCAGATCTCAGCTTTCTCCCTCCCGTAGTTTGAAGGCCACCTTTGTCTTGCCCAGATGGCAGATAGCATTCTTTCAAAACATTGAAAATTCTCTTAACAGGAAATAGCATTTTTATTAGTAGAGAACACAGCTGTCCTGTCTTTTGCTCTCAAATGTAAGAGCTCTTATGTGCCAATTTGCCTGGGAAAGTCCTGTTTTATGTCTGGGTTCCAAGTGTAATTATTAATAGTTCCTCTTTTCACTCTCAGAAGTGTCTCAGAATGGACAGTAAATTAGATGACCATCCTACTCATTTGACATCTCTCCACGGGAACTCGGCCTGTACGTTTTAGAATAACTGTTGGTATTTTGTGCTTCTCAACATTGGTTAGGCAGTGTTACCCAGGGAGCTTGGTAAAAATAGATTTAAAGCCCCTCTACTCCTCTCCCCCCAAGAAATAGCATTCTTGGAGTGGAGCGGAACAGTCTGTGTTTTGAGAAAGTTCCCAAGTAATCCGATCATATTCTCCAGACCCCAGTTTGGAGCTTACTTCTCAGTTGTATTTCTGCTCTACTGTTTGGTAGCTGTTTGACCTTGGGGAGGTTACTTAGTTGTTCTAATCTATTTCCATTCATGAGGGTAGGCAAATGGCTATAAAAAGCTTCCTGAGAATCTTAGTGGTTTAATACATTACAGGTTTATTTCTCAGTCATGTCCTAGTCCAGCGCAGGTTGGAAGGGGGTTCCACTCACACAGATATTCAGGTCCACACTCCTTCCATCAGGCTCCATTGTCCCCTCAGAGTTCTCTGCTGAGTCCTCTAAGCCAAGCTGGCAAATGAGGGAAAAGAGGAGATATGGAGGATTGTGCAGAAGGTTTTTATTGATGGGCTGGGGCTGGAATGGCATCCGTGACATCCATCCGTAGTCTACAGGACAAAATTCAGTGACATGGTAGCCCCTAACCAAAAGGGAGAATAGAAAATGTCATGTAACTGTATGCCACGGAGAAAACTGAGTGGCTGCATGAACAATTATGCAGTCTCTGCTTTAGACCCTCATTTTGGTCATCAAATGTTTATTTACGCTTCCTCCGTCACCTGGGCAATCCATAGGAGACAACCTAAAGCCTAAAGCCCCATCCAGCCTCTGCACCCAGCTGAAGTCTAGGATCTCTGAGGGATGCATGGTCCCCTCCATCTTCTAGTCTAGAGAACTGTGACTTTAGATTTAAAACACAACTTATACACCCCCCTCTCCAATACACACCCAGTATACAATCATGGGTTAGGGGAAGTGTATTCTCAATAGAAAATCCTGTTTAGAAAGGAGCAGAAGGGAGACACACGGTAACATTTGCCTGTAGCTAGACAGGCATTAAGAAGGCTCCCTTCCCTGAGGTTGGAAAAGTACTTTCATTAGATCCTAATTTTGCTCTCCGGTAAGAGCTCTTCTATCCTTCATTGTCTGTGGCTCCTGACTCTGCTCTTTGTGGTGTTTCTTCCAGTCAATAATCTCTGTCCATGTCTGAAGGGAGGTCTGGGATACATATCTTCCTTGGAAGTTTTATAGGAATTCGCTTCCAACTGAATCAAGTTTGGAAGCCCTGTGGTGGTTTACATCTTGGAAAATCCAGGCTCATGATTTCTCTGGCAATATAGTTCTCTCAAACACTTCACAGGCTTCTAGCGTACTTGCCACCAATCAGTTCCATGTGCCAGTAGCCGCACCCAAAGTTCTTGCCTAGATATAATCCTCAAACCTGATTTCTTTCTTTCCTCCTTTGCCTCTGTCATCCTCTCTTTCTCACTCTCTCTCTCCCTTTCTCTCTCTCTGTTTAAGGGTGGCTACCTTGAAGTCATCTGGAATAATATGAAGGAAGGATGCACAACTAATCTGATTTTTGTCGCAGGGCGAAGTCACGTTCAGGTGAGTTTTACTACATCTTTATCACTCATGACTTTTTAAGAGTCTTACCTTTTGGCATCTAGAAGAAGTCAGTTTCCCCAAATTCCTGTTGCCCGAAATTCCTGGACTCCTTCTATCCCCTTCCATGGTAGCTTGTTAACTGGCCACTTGACTCCTGAGCTTTTGGGTTTTTTTGGTCATACTTCGTCGAAGATAGCCAATAATAGCCGTACTTTCGCTAACACTTTGATATTTTCCAACAATTCCCCTGGAGCTACAATGTCAGTGCACTTGTAAACTGCCTTCCAAATTAAGGGAGGCAACAGTTTTACTGGATATCTCATCACTGCATCACGTGGGTTGCTCCCTCTCCAGCCTTTGATGTGGATTTCTTTACTACCCATTACCCAACTGCTAAGCCAAGGTCATATATTTTTCAGTTTTGTTTCGGCAGAATCCTCACTTCAAGGCACCAATATAAGTAAGCTATCTAATATAACAAAACAACCAGAATGAATATGTATTTCTTGCTTAGGTCACGGGAGTGTGTTCTGCTCCACACACTCGTTCAGGAACCCAGGCTCCTTCTATCTAGCGGTCCCAACAAGCCCTTATTGCCTTGGAGTTCTCTGCTGGATCCTTTGCATCCATTCAGCAGACAAGGGAAGAGAGACAGGATGGAGGGTTGGGTGAGTGGTTCCTATGGGCCAATGACGTATACCACTTATGCCCACATTCCCCTAGCTATACTTAACTGCAAGAGTGCCTGGAACATACACTCTAGCTGTACATTCAAAGAGAAAAGGGAAGTGGTTTGATAACTAATAACTAGCCAGTCTCTGCATACCATCTCTGTGAAATGGGAATGATAACAGTATCTACCTCATAGGATTGTTGTGGGATTAAATTAAAAAATTCACATGTAAAACTTAGTCCAGGATCAGACTCATGGTAAATGACCAACATATGTTATTTTTTTCATTATTATTATGCAGTGTTGGCTGAAATAAAACATTGTGTGTGAATGTTTCTATCTAACATAAAATGATTAAGCTCTCAATTATTCACTTGCTCCATTATGAGAGAAAATCCACCCAGGTGAATTCCTGCCTCAGAGGTCAGGCTATTCTCGGGAGTTCCAGATAACAGACTTTAAGCTCTTTCAATAGAGAGGGTCACGCTGGTGAGGACACTCCACAGAAAGTCATGCTGTGAGAGGAGCCAGAACAACAGGAAATGGGCCTCACTGTGGTCAAGAGTAAGGGGATAGACGTCCGGAGAAAAGGTACAAACCACGGAAATTCTGAGCTGGCAATCCCCACTTAGACAAGAGGGCAGCCTACAAGCCCGTGAGTCTTGAGCCCCGCTGTGTGTCCTGAACATGACTGTAGGAGCAGGAGAGCAGAACAGACATGCAACTGCACTGCACACAGAGCGTGGAATCTGGAACATTCATTTGTAAGTGATTGCTTCCTGTATCAAGAATGGTTTGTTTCCATAGGCCCACCCGCAATAGCCTATGTTGCCAGCAAATAGTTAATTAAGAAGCGTTCTAATAAATGTCATGGTAAGAGTCTATAGGCCTGGTTTTCAGTTTAGTTCTACTTGACGGCTGCCTGGCATTTGAAAAATCACTTATCTGTCAGATTCTAAATTGACACCTATTAAATGAGATACTGCTGCGGTGGGTATGTATTGCGTCAGTTTAGCTAAGCTGGAACTATGTTTCCCAGAATTTCATTCTCTGCACAGTTGTGGATTGGCATGGGCCACAAGAGACGTTCTGCACACAGTTTGGAAGGCAGAGGTGAAGCAGGTCCCATATTTTTAGGCTCTGAATTAGGTGTAAGGCACCAGGTGCCATGGCAGCTCGTGCACTTTGTTGCTGATCTGGCGGCTCACCTTGATGATTCTATATCCTCCCGCTGAATGCTCCTTCAGCTCCTCCAGCTACTGAAGCAGGTGCACGCTTAGCTTTGTGATGAAAGATTCCAGCTTCTCGCGCAGGTCACCAGCATCATCAAAGATGAGGACTTAGAAGGAGCGTAAGACCAATGCAGGTTCTAGTCTGCCCCTGAGGTTCCAGCTTATCCTTGTGTGGTCCAGTTTATCTTTGTTCTTCTCCACTTCATATCCATCTTTTCTTCCTGTATTAGTTATCTATTGCTGTGTAACAAATAACCCCACATTAGCATCTTTAGACAAAATTTATTATCTTACACAGTTTCTAAGGGGGGAATCTGGGAGTGGCTTAGCCAGGTAATTCTAGCCTAAGGTCTCTCATGAGGTGTTAGTTAAGTTGTTGGACAGGGCTACAGACTTACCTGAGCCTGAAGAATCCACTTCCAAGCTCACTTGTGTGTTTAGTGACTGACCTCTGTTCTTCCTTGGCTGTTGCCTAAAGGTTTCAGTTCCTTGCCATGTGGGCCTCCCTGTGGGGCTACTACAATGAGGCCAGTGACTTCTTCCAGAATGAGTCATCTAAGGGAGAGAGCAAAAGTGAACGATCAAAACAGAAGCCACAGGGGCCGGCCTGGAGGCACAGTGGTTAAGTGTGCATGTTCCACTTTGGCGGCCTGGGGTCTGCAGGTTCGGATCCCGGGTACGGGCATGGCACTGCGTGGCAAACCATGCTGTGGTAGGCATCCCACATATAAAGTAGGGGAAGATGGGCATGGATGTTAGCTCAGGGCCAGTGTTCCTTAGCAAAAAGAGGAGGATTGGCAGCAGATGTTATCTCAAGGCTAATCTTCCTCAAAAAAAAAACAAAAATAAAAGCAGAAGCTACAGTCTCTTTTATAAACGAACCTCAGAAGTGACATGCCATTACTTCTGCAGTATTCTGTTGGTCACACAGACCAATACTGGTACAATGTAAGAGGAAACTATACAAAGGTGGGAATGCCGGGAGCCAGGAATCCTTGGGGCCAAATTAGAGGCTGGCTACCACATTTCCCTACAGGGTCCTGAATTCAGCACCAGACACAAGACAACAGTCACACATAAATTGTTTTGACCAGCTCCTACAATTGTATATGGTCAAGTCCCCATAATAAATCTCTTATTATGTACAACTCCTAGTGGTTTTACCTCTCTGATTTGACACTGACTGATACAAATATCTACTTCACAAGATTCTATGAAAATGAGTTGATAATGCACATTATTATGTTCTACAAATATAAGTTGTTACTGTTATTAAACTCTAACCACCATGTATAACCACGTCTGCAGGAAAACGCATCAAAGCTTCCAACTGGGGATGCCAGGAACACATCTCCTCCCCTTTCTATTCCAAAGCATCTCAATTTCTCAAATGCTGGGCCCTGAAAGTGGGGGAAATTTAGGGCTAGAACTTTATGTGTTATGAGTTATGGGGTCCATGGCTTCTTCCAACAGAACCCATAGAAATACTTCCTTGCCCAGGCTGATTCCTAGGCATCAGGTTTTCGATTTTCTTTTACTATTTCTACCAATTGAAAAACAGGACATGAGAAGCTAAGAGCTGGGAGAGATCTGTGATAATCTGGTTCCACCTTGATTTTGTCCATGAGCCTCAGAGAAGCCAGGTGGTGTACCGTCTATGACGATGGTACTCAACACGGAGGGATCCTGAAACTAGGTCAAACTGGGGATGTTGGTTCATTCAACAATGTTTCCTGGAAGATTACTGTAGCCTACTAGTCAAGGAGAATGACAAGATCTACTACCATGATATGAAGCCTAGGTGGATGACCGGGAGTTTAATCACGGTAAGAGGCTGGAAGAACCAGATAGAGATAGAAAAAAAGCACATGGGTAATAAGAAAACCAAAAACTTGGGTCCTGGTGGCACCAGGCAGGGTACGTGAGGCTCGAAGAGCAGAATGCTAGGACTGGGGCAGACTGTTCAATGATACTGAGAAAATGCAGCCACCATCGAGACTGCACCCTATGGTTATTACTATTATGATTAGAATTATTTTCCTCACTCTGACCATCTGAAGCCGCCAATTTGATGATTTGTTCTACCACTGAACAGAAATCAGACTGACAACTTTTCCCTATCCTCTGCGTTCTGAAGCAACACATATCAGGCTTTTAAAGAATTTGAATAGTAGCTTTAGAAAATAGTCATAAAAACTCATCTTCTATTCTGGCCTCCCTTATTCAATTTTTTCTTTTCCTCACTTTGATGCTGTCTCTTTGGGCTTACAAAGGCCTGAAATGAAATTTATTTACATTTCATTGAAAAACCAGACTGAGACTATTCTGGGCCTTTCATCATAGGAGCTGGGATTGGTGGGAGCCCTTTAGTGAAGGATAGAAGGATGTCTGGAGAAAGAAGACACTGGTAGACCCAGGGAGTGCAGAAGCTAAAGCAGGAGGAGACAGGGAAGGAGAAAGAGGGAGTTCCTGTGGGAAATTCTTTTCTTTCTACTTTCCTCTTCCCACACCAGACCCACCACAAAGCATTCTATCCTAAAATGGCTGCATTCGTTTCCTGTGGCTGCCAAACAAGTGACCACAAACTGGATAGTGTAAAGCAACAGTCCTGGAGGCCAGAAGTCTAAATCAAGGCACCAGCAGGGCTGTGCTGTCTCTGAAGGATGCAGGGGAGAAGCCGTTCTCTGCCTCTTCCGGCTTCTGGTGACTGTCAGCATTCCTCATCTGTGGCTGCATCCTTCCAGTCTGTCTGTGGTCACATTGCCTCCTCCTCCTCTGTCTGTCACATTTTTCTCTGCTTCGTTCTTCTAAGGGACACTTGTCATTGGATTTAGGGCTCATTCAGATAATCCAGGATGATCTCCTTATTTCAAGGTCCTTCACTTAATTACATCTGCAAAGACTCTTTGTCCAAATAAGGTAACAGCCACAGGTTCTGGGGAACGGGTGTGGACATGTCTTTCGGTGGGCACCATTCAACCCACTGCAATGGGCCAACGTGAAACAGAGAATGAGGACATCACCTGGCAGATGTAGGCAGGGAGGGAATGGAAGGCAGTTGGGTAGAGAGCATCTGAGCAGCTGCAGTAGTAAGCTAAGAGATGTGAAAAAAATCTATTAAATAAGAAAGGATATAGATGGGAGAATCTATCTTGTTCACTCTAAAATAATATTAAAATAATAAAAGCTAATATTTGCTGAGTCCTTACTAAGTTCTGATCACTATGCTCAATGCTTTACACATATTATCTAAATTAATCCCTTCATAATAATCCAAATAAGTAGATACTATCCTTGACCTTAGTTTATAGCTGA
Source organism: Equus przewalskii (assembly GCF_037783145.1). NCBI lineage: Eukaryota > Metazoa > Chordata > Mammalia > Perissodactyla > Equidae > Equus > Equus przewalskii. Next base: position 10,775,970 of record NC_091861.1, on the reverse strand, counting down.
GGAATCTGAGTTGCCCAAGGTCACATAGGCAGTAAATGGTGTCCGTCTCTTTCAGAGCCCGGCTCTAACTGCTATACATTACTGCCTCGTATTGGAATGCCCGAGGTGGGTGAAACGGACAACCCCACTCAAGTCAGGATAAAACCTGCCTCCTATTGACCTATCCAAAATCTTCCCAGGCAGCAGACCTCCCAGTAACCATACTCAACTGGTCTGCTGCGGTTCACTCCTCCACCTTTCCCCTATAGCCACTCAGGACCACACCCCAATTACTTCAACGTATGAAGGGCTGTGACGCAGAACCCCACCCATTAACCCACATTAACAAGCCATCAGTTGTCCGGAAATCCTTTGTCTAACATAAAGCCTCTGGTTCTAGTTGACACTCATTTCCCCTTGTATTCTATGCAGTGGAGATGGAAAACAGCCAGGAAATAGCATCCTCTGTAGAGAGCGCCTCATCTTCTTCAGATTGTTGTTAGGTTGGGCTCACGTGCTCTCTCTCTCACACATACACACACACCTTTAACCATACACACACACACACACACACACACACTCCTTTTCCAAGCTTTCTTTCATCACAATTACTCATTTTCAATCTTTAATATAACTTGGTGTCTTTCAACATTTTATGAGGAGTTGTTGTTTTATTTTGTAAACTCCCCCCAAATTCTTTATTTTAGACTTTGAACTTCAAACTGCTTTCTTCTTTTTAGAAACATTCTTGATTAATTTATTAAAATTAATATTTACAATGCATCCTCAAAGCATTTCCTTTTCAACGGGAAACTTTGTTTAGTTGCCATTAATATTAAAAATAAAAGAAATTGTATTATGTAAAGAAGACATTAATTCATGTGTCTGGATCTGGATCTGCCAGGTACACTCATTAATATCTGAAAAATCTGTACTAAATTGATAATTTTCTCTCTGTCCAGGGTCAATTAAAACCAGTGATACCTTCAACTTCCTGTTTGGCAAAGTCATTTCATCCTAGGAAGACGAACTTCCTAACCTCTGAATCTCTTGACCGCCATTGTTATTCCGGAAATAGTTCAACTCCCCCTCCCCCCAAACACTCCCTTACTTTGTGTGGTAATACATTAGAAAAGATTCCATAGCTTTTGGTTAATGGGAACCACAGTTTAAAGGAAGACTTGGATCTTTGCAGGTTTTGTTTTACTCAGCTTTCCCTATTCCCCCTTAACTTTGAAGAGCAAAACTCCAGTATCTTCAACAGATGGATGGAATCCTTCCTTTTGCGGCTTCCTCATCATCAATACCTTTTTGTGGTTTTCAATGAGACTGATTCAATTAGATTTAAATTTATGTAACTCTTGGCACATTTTGAGTCTTTTGTTTTCTTTTTCTGCAGCCTGAGTCCAAAGATTAGCTCTTCTAGGAAGAGGAATGGTCTTTTCCGGAATGAGATGAGTCACTTTCATTCAAGATCCCTGGGAGCAAATGTGGGAAGGGGTGGATGGGGTTGCTCTGGAAGGAGGTACAAAAGTGATCTCAGAAGAGGATTTATTGTAAAGCTAATCAAACTGAGCTTCAGGGCCCCTCACTTGTATTGGCTGCTTCCAAGATTCTGGGAGGGACCCTAGCACTTTATATTTGTCCATTTGTATCATTTTTCTAAAGGAAGAACCCCGTCTCAAATTTGACAAGCTTTAGCCCTCAAAGTCAGCATTCATTGACAAGAGATTTTCATATATTGAGGTATATGGGGTAACTATTCACATTCAAAACTGATTCAGCTTGAACCAAAGAAGCTTGGTTTATGGCCTATCAAACGTACACTGTACATCTGCTTTAACTATTAAAAGAAAGAATGCACTCTCAAGACAAGAATTCATACTTCCCCCGCCCTATCAGTAATGCCCAGTATTAGTCCCTTTCCTGACATCCAGGTCGTGTTGACCTGCTAATTTGCAACTGAATACCTCTTTGAAATTTTGATGAATATGTATCCAGGGTGTGTTTAACGTAAATTCTTTGCTCTACAAAGGTATAAAATTGTACGGAAAACCGTGCTTCTCCAGAATGCTTTCTTCCTAGGTGGAAACTGCCTTCCTGGATTATAATCCTCACCGTGCCTCAAGTAAAACTTACTTTATCTCTCTTATCTATAGAATGGCTATTGGTTATTTTGTGTCAACATTATTCTTAACTATTGCACTGTACACTAAAGAGAAAAACAGACACCCCTTGGAGAGGGAGATACCTCCTTGCATAATCAGAACTGGACTCAGAATGGACCATTGGAGCCCTGGATGAATGAGGTAGGAGGTAGGATGGGGAGTGTTATCCTAGGGAAACACCAGCTTGGCATGGGAGAGCAAACCACACCCAAGGAAGTGATGGGCCCCCATATGGATGACAGGCACAATAGATGACATTCTCATGACAGAGCATCTTATTAAGTCCCTGCATGGAGGATAGGCATGAGTTGGCCTCAAGCAGAAAAAATAGAGCAGAAGAGCAGGGCTGATAGCAGTCAGTGAGCCCAGTGGGGAAGAGTCCTCACGCTCACTCATTTGATGAGTGGGACTCAAAGTCGTCATGTTTGGCCCTCGAATTCCTGGTAGGTTTCCTAAGGTAGGGGAGACTGCACAGCACTTGCTCTGCCTCTGCCCTACTTCCACTTGAGAACCACAGCTTTTTATCTGTCTTATATGTTAGGATTCTGCTATGAACTGAATGTTTGTGTCCCTCCAAAATCCATATGCTGAAGCCCTGATCCCCAATGTGATGAAATTTGGATGTGGGGTCTTTGGGAGATAATTAAGCCATGAGAATGACATCCTTGTGAACAAGGTTAGTGCCCTTGTAAGAAAAAACGTGAGAGAAATGATCTCTTTCTCTGCCTTATGAGCATACATCAAGAAGGCGACTATCTGCAAACCGGAGAGAGGTCCTCACTAGACACCACATCTCTCAGCACCTTGATTTTGGAATTCCCAGCCTCCAGAACTGTGAGAAATAAATGCTTGTTGTTTAAGGCACCCAGTCTATGGTATTTTGTTATAGCCGCCTAAGCTAACCCTGAAAGGTTCTGAATAAAATTTGTTTATGGAAAAAAAGAGTTGCATTGCTTTAAAAGAAAAGTCCAACAATCACTGAAGTCAGGGTAAGATTCCTCTGAGAGACTGTGAAACACAGAGGCATATTGTAGAACTCAGCTCTATTGGCGCAATTTTCTATTCATTAAATCTTTTCTCCAACTTTATGTTGAGTTCTTACTATGAAGAAACACACTCCTGTAGAGTGTATTTTTCCAGATTTCTGATTCTAGCTAGTGTGAAAACCTGTATCACATAACTAGAGGACTCTTCAACACATAGATTATATATAATTAATAAAAACATAAGGCAAAAAGGAAGGCGATAATGCTAAGATCATCCAAAATCAAGGTCATGTGCATACTTTTCTCTATCATCCTCCCTTTTCTTCTCCCCCAACACCTACAAAAGAATTTGGGCCACTTCTTTTACATCTTCCTTCTTGCCTATAATCTCCATAGATTTGCAACATTGCCAATTCCACAGTAATCACTACAAGGTTATCGTACTGTAATAATATTTCTTTTAAACAACTGCCAAAAAGCTTATTATGTTAGTCTCTATCAAAGGGGTTGGGATTTGTTTTTTTCAATCCGTTCCTAACCATGCATCATTTTGTTTGACTTCCAGTCTCTGGAAACAATTCTTGAGAAATAAATAAACAAACAATGGAACACAATGAGAAGAAGTAATCAGGAAAATATGTTAACAAAAATGTGAATGCAACTTCGGAGTTGAGGCTGTATTTAAATATAGCCTGCTGATTAAGGTTTCGTTTTTTGAGCAGTTTGGATAGACATTAGTTAGTAACACAGATGTGCCAAAAGGCTTCTCAAGTAAATATTGACTTCAGCTGACAAAGCCTGACATTTTCTCTAGCTTTTCTGACTCTAGTAAGATACTTGCTTCATAGTATGTGCGTGAAGGTGGAAGGGTAGACAAGTAAGCGTATGGCTGAGGACTATGCAGGAGAAAAATGGGCAATAGCCCACAGAGGCTAGACCTTTCCCCAATGCAGTGATTCCCAAACCTGGGGCAGAATTTAGAAAATACGTACAGATTCCTGGACAGGTTCTGATTCAGAAAGTTTGGCAATTGCCTAGGAATCTGTATATTTTTAAAGTCCCTAGGGGACTTTGATACACAGGCAGGTTTAGGGAATTACAGCTGTAAACGCTCCCAGCACAACGATATCTACTGGCCCAGCATCTACATCAGTGGGGACCAAGATGGAATAAGATGCGAAGGACGCATTAACCTGATGTTCTACGGAGAAGGCCCTTCAAGGTTAGGGTTGAAGCACATGGCCACTGTGTCCATTTCTTGCATAAATAGTGGAATTTGTCCTGTGGGCTGCCAACTTGGCACTCATTTAGAGCATTAAATTCACTTAGCAAGGCAGAAATGAAGGCCTTTTAAAAACACCATTTCGGCTAGGGTTAACTTCAACTGAGAATGCCCATATTGTCTTTATTGTAGACATCTGTGATTTCTCTAACACTACCAACAGCACAAAACTATACCTTGTGTTGTCAATATCAAGGATCCAAATGTTCTTTTGAAAAATCAGTCAATCAATCATACTTAGAAAATGCCAACCATAGTCAGAATAATAGATAAACCACTGGAGTTCGTCAGACATGGATTTGAACACAGAACTACCTCTTCCTGTCTATGACCACGGACACAACAGCTTAGTCCCAGTTCTTCAGTGCCCTGCTCTGTGCAACAGAGGTAACAATAGTACTTACCATATAGGGTCATCATGAAGTTACAACATGTATCATACATAATACAGGTAAAGCCCCTACATCACTGTCTGGCACAGAGTAAGCAGTCAAAAGTGTCAGCTATTAGAGTTACTATTATTATTAATCTGACACATAGCCAATACTGAATACATCATGATGACTATGATGGACTCAACTGAGATTATTCCTCCACCCCACCATCTCCCCCACCACCACACCTGAGGATTTAAGGAGAGGCGATTAGACATGCTGCTCTTCAGTGTCAAGTTTATATAAGACGGGTTGTGAAATAACTCAGGGCAGGGAGGGAGCCATCAATACTCCCTCTGCGTAATAAAGATGATGAAAGTATTTCACAAGAAAGAGAGTCAAAGTTATGTCAAGGGGTGGAATAACAATTTCTCCTGCAGACCAAAAAGAAGGAAATCAATCTTTGTGGGGATGTTTGATTTTCAGTTCATTCAAGGCAACTAGCCATAGCCTGGAAAAGCTCTAGAGTTCCTACCTCCCCACACGTGGGACTAGATCCTGAGGGACAGGCAAACACAGGGAGGGTACCCCACCCCTCTGCCATTGACAGCCAGTAATGAAGGCTGTGAAATTCACAAGACCTGAAAGAGAACTTGGAATTTGATGACTTCCATAGGGAGGGCATTCTGAGGGCAGGTGAGGGCCCTTGAACTAGGAAGAAGAGACAGGGCTCTCAGAAAAGGGAAGTAGGTAGAGAGTTTAGGACGAAGACAAGTCTGCAGGGCACCTTCAAACTGCCTGGGAAACATCAAGGTAAGCCTTACCTAGCAGGCCTAGGCACTGAGACCTTGACCCTTGTGTGATCCAGAGGGGCCAAGGAAATAACCTGGGGAAAATGCCAATTCCTCCTCCATCCTTAAAGGTTTTGGTCACCAATGCCAATGTGTGTATGCTAGGGCAGGCAGGGGTTCCACACACATCCAGGCAATTCTCAGACACCAGCTGATGTCCTACAATTCAAATCAGTTCTGACACTATCTACCTGGAGATAGCATCAGATCCCACAAGTGATGGGCTCAGTATCACATTTTCAGATACCAATTGCAAGTCTAGGTTACCTGGGCTTCTCACAGGCTGACTATAGATTGGAGGTTCCCACAACATCCTCCTCAGGTTCAATTACAGTAATTTGCTAGAACAGCTCACAGAACTCAGAGAAGCATTTTGCTTATGGAAGAGATACATAGGGCAAGGTATGGTAAAAGGGCATGATGCTTCCATGCCCTCTCTGGGCTCACCACTCTTCCCAAATCTCCACGTGTTCACCAACCTGAAAGCTCTCAAAAACCCATCCTTCTGGGGTTTTATGGTGGTTTCATTACATAGCCATGATTTATTAAATCATTGGACATTGGCGACTGACTCAACCTCTAGTCCCTTTCCCCTCCCCAAGGTAGGAGGGTGGGACTGCAAGTTCCAAGTCTTTAATCACATCGTTTGGTTCTTCTGGCAACTAGACCCAACCTTAGGTGATGTGGTCCAAAAGTCACCTCATTAACATAACAAAAGATATAAGACTTCTTTCTGGCTCTCATCATTTAGGAAATTCCAAGGGTTTTAGGAGCTCTGTGCCAGAAGTGGGAACCAAGACCAAATATGTATTTCTTATTATAAATCACAATATCAAAATCTTCTTCCCCACTCTATGTGCCTTTGGGATGATCACCTAAAGCCATTAAAAATGTCTCATGTTGGGGCCAGCCCAATGGCACAAGGGTTAAGTGCGCACATTCCACTTCAGCGTCCTAGGGTTCACCGGTTTGGATCCCAGGTGTGGACATGGCACCACTTGACAAGCCATGCTGTGGTAGGTGTCCCACATGTAAAGTAGAGGAAGATGGGCACGGATGTTAACTCAGGGCCAGTCTTCTTCAGCAAAAAGAGGAGCATTGGCAGCAGATGTTAGCTCAGGGCTAATCTTCCTCAAAAAAGAAAAAAATGTGGGGCTGGCCCCGTGGCCGAGTGATTAAGTTCGCGCGCTCCGCTGCAGGCAGCCTAGTGTTTCGTTGGTTGGAATCCTGGGCGCGGACATGGCACTGCTCATCAAACCACGCTGAGGCAGCGTCCCATATGCCACAACTAGAAGGACCCACAACGAAGAATATACAACTATGTACTGGGGGGCTTTGGGGAGAAAAAGGAAAAAATAAAAAAATCTTTAAAAAAAAAAAAAAGAAAAAAATGTCTCATGTCTTTATTGAGGTCCAGTGTGGGGTTACCTCAGGAAAAGTCAGGAGGGGCAGCATGCTGGACCATGGGACAGCAAGAAGTGGCCATTAGTAGCGTGTTATCCCACACTGCTCTGACTCCTCAAAAAGGATAGCTAGAGACACACCCTTGTGGACAGAAAAGGGAGGGGCTTTCTCACATCAGGAGTTAATTGGTAGTTGTTTTGATAGATGCTATAGGATTCAAAGGCAGCCTGAACTATGTTACATGCAAAACCTTCCCAGGATCCAAGTAATTAAAGCTTTGAACATATTGCCAAATGTGTTTGTGAATTTTCCATTTCTGGGAACCTTTTAAATACACAAAGCATTGTCTTGCACAGTTTAGATTTTACTCTTGCCGTGGCGTAAGAAGATACACCATTTGACCCCTCAGATCTTCATAGGTTAAACTCTTTGTGCTTATATATTACCAGTAGAAAAAAAGCTATATAAAAAGCGACAATGTCCAAAGTTGGTTCCCACCAACATCTCATTTTATCCTCAAAACTTTACCATGAGCAAATGAAGAAACTGAGATTCACAGAATTTACCTTGATCCAGGTCACAAAGCTCCTACAGAATATGTGACTCGCACTCAAGTCTCCTGATCCCAGGCTTGCACCCATTTGCTTTGCCATTCTGAGCCCCCATGCCAGGGAAGGGCCAGCAGTGGTCAAATGTTGCTTCATCTCCTAGAGATACTTTTGGAAGGTGAGAGGATTGAATACAAACTGGTCTGTGTGGTTTTAACATGTTGGAATTAAAACGTGAAAATTCAGCTTATTACGCAAATGATTTTTTACATTTATTTTTTGTTTAGTTTTTCCCACTCAAATAGTTCTTGAACTCTTTTATTTGCTCAAGCATTCCCCGCCTCCCTTCTGCACAGAGCACTGTGCTAGACGCTGTTGAAACCAGGGGCCAACTTGCTTTAACTACACTCAATAGCTGTCTGTTTGCAAAAGCAGTTAAATAATGCATTACTAAAATCCACCCTATAGATAACATCTCTCATGCCTAGGTCACCATGGTAACAGGTACTGGAGTTCTTCAGGAACTGAGAGTCAACTCTGTCCAGTTCAGGCTGGTTAAGACCACTGACTCATCAACTGGGCCTGCACAGATCCCTGATGGATGACCCTTTGATCTCAAGGAACTGAAAACTCCACACTCAGGTTATGATAACACCGCCATTTTATGAACTTGCATTCTGTGAAGAGCCATGAAGCTTGACTATGCTGGTACAGATCATCAATTACCCAACTTTTCCTTACCTCCAATCATCTATTCCCACTTTGGACTACCCTGCCCCTTTATCCCATAAATATCTCTAATCCCCATTTTTCAGGGAGGTGGATTTGAGATTGGTTCTCCTGTCTCCTCACTTAGAAGCCTTGTGATTAAATCCTTTCTCTTTGCAAACTCGTCACCTTGGTGATTGGCATAATTGTGTGGCAGGCAAAATGAACCTGGTTCAGTAACACTGTGACACAAGGCAGAGGTGGGCCATTGCACAGAAGGATGGATGTTTGGCTTTTGGACAAGGACTTAAGGGTTAGGCAGCAGGTCACAGTTTATTTCAGCTGGGATCCCCTTGCCCCTGGACAGAGACAAAGTGTGGTTGGACAGACAGGATTCACTTGTGTCATAGTCAAAGGCAGAATTCAAGTGAGCTTGAAAGGCAGAGAAGTGTCACACAGGTCTTAGGCCAAAGACTGGACAGGCTCAGTCCACAAAGTAGGCTTTAGCCACTGAGCCCATTGCTTCAACCCTAACGCAAGACTTAAGCCAGTGATCCCTGAGGTCAACTTGGTTAAAACATTTTTTGAAGTAAGATCTGCCCATGACATCCATTCAGGTTCCTCAGCATCGTGTTGGATTCTCTCCTTTCTATTAGTACCTGGTAGTATTGCCATATTCTACAGAGGTGTGTATGTGCAAGAGACAGAGAGAGAGAGAGAAGGGATGACATCTCATTGGGAACCCCAATCTCTTCAGTTCTTCCGACCCCAAGACCTGAGAACCATAGAGACTCCATAGTCTGCATAAATGTCTTGTGCACTCTGAAATGTTTAGTCACTTAGTTTGTAAGAATGAGAAATAGAAGAATTGTGTAGGAGAGAAATGAGAAAGACGATTGAAAAGATAAGGTTTGGGCCAAATTATGAGGACCCAGAACCACAGGCTGGCCGAAGGTTTTGGGAAACATTGTTTTTTTCTTTTGGAAATTATTGGATGTTAGGCCTCTTGTAAACCAAAGATATATGTAGCTGACTACTCTTCAGCCAAAGATTTTTATAGCATTTAAACACTGTTTTTGTACATTTGCCTCCATTTATGAAAAGAATGCGTTCCCCAAAGGTTGTGTTCAAGTCACATGTTGCAAATCAAATCATATTTTAAATGTACTCAGGGACCTTGCTATTTAAAGAACCCCTTGTAAGCATTTTATCTACTGAACACACACACGCATATGTGTGTGTGAGTGTATGAATATAGTCAATTTGTCTTGGCTTAAAGTAGGATAAAATTATGGTTGACTCATTTGCTAAATTTACCATTTATTAAACTCTTGCTTTGCTGTCCTTTGCAAGGATTTAATGGCCCGAGAGAGTAAAAACCACTGCCTTAGGTATCTGCCTAATTTTCAGACAGAAAGACACCAGTTCGTTGTCATTTACTTCACGCCCACAATAAGCTATCTGAGGGGTAAGAATGTCTAATGAAAGTGTGTTTTATTTTTAAGACTAGAAGAGGGAGGAGGGAAGGAACTGTCTGGAATCTCCCCAGATGTCTATGTGGAATATTGTTTGTCTGTTTTGAAGGACGCGGTGAGCTGGTGTAATGGGAGGGGAGGGAGAGACTGCTCAAGGCAATGACCTGCTGGTGGGAGGAGGAGGACATTGCTAAACCCAGCTCGGAGAAACGCCACAGATCAAAGGACTGTTTTGCTGAAACTCTGCTCCCGGACCTTTCGGAATTACTCAGCTTGGCCAGACAAAAATGAGCCTGTTGCTTGAATTACCCAGCTCATTGCTCCAGTTTCCCATTTTGCTTCGTCAGCAGGAACCTTACCCACACACGTATAAGCACCGCTCACATTTGCATGCAAGAGCCATCTGTTTATTCTGCAGCTGGCACAGGCTGTCTGGGATCTTTTCTGAATATTTTTCTGGTCATCTTGAACTTGAACAAGACGTTTAACGGCTCCCATCTCAAGGTTCTTTCTCACGAGACTTTCTGTTCTGGGATAACTTGTCCTAGGGCAGAGATCAGCTCTATGCCAGAGAGATAACAATGCTGCCAGAGCAGAGGTGGGGCCGTGGTACATCCCACCTGCCCTGACTCTGCATGTTCACATGGCCCCAGCTCGGCGACACCGCCTCCCTCTCCATGCAGATTCATCAGCCATCACAAACCATGACCGATCGTGGGACATGGGTCATGTAGCTGATAATAATTATACAACTGGAGATTGTTTATCAACCCCGGGACAAATTAATACCAGATCTGAGGTTCTATTGATGCGATGTTTAAACATGCATTTAATTCAGCCCAATGACTAAAAACTTCCATTAATTATCTAGAGTTCTGTCTATGGGTTTAACTGCTTCTTTACAAAATCGACTGGCTGTTTGATGCTGAGCTGACACTTCCTGTGAGTAACTTATCCCCAAAAGCAGGATTTTCCCACCTTCCCAAACCCAACATGCACTTAGAGAGTTCAGAGGAGCCAAGAAAAGAACCTTGAGATCTATGGAAAGAGCAAATGGGGAGGGGGTGACGTCAAAGGATGATTTAATTTTTTATTTTTTGCAGATTTGCACTTGGGATCACAGAGTTCAAAAATAATGAAATATGACGAGGAGCAGGACTCCATGCACAAAGCAGAGGGTAAAAGTAATCGAAATTTCTCACTGGAGTAATTGTATTATCACTTACCCTTCCAAATTTCATTCCATCATTAGCATTCAGATAGATCCCTCTATGAGATTTCCACACATAAAGCCACGTCTACCAGTACTGTGTAAGAAAGGGAGCCTGACCTTTTAGTAATTCCCATATGATCTCATATAATTCATAATAACAATAGTTACCATTATTGAACAATTACTGAGGGCCAGACTTTGTAAACATTATCTTGTTCAATTAATCTTCAAAGCAACTCTATGAGACATATATTTTTATTCCCATTTTCCAGATGAGGTAGCGGAAGCTCAGTGTTGTAGACATGACTTGAGTTTTTCTGCTCAGCTCTTCTTCCTTTGAGGACCAGCTGGGCCTTCACTCTGTAAATTACTAGAGTTTAAATTCCAGCTCTGTCCAATCATAGAACGGCAGAGATAGGCATGTGACCAAAACAGGCCAATTAGAATCTCATCCTGAGAATTTGCATTCTGGGTGGAGATACATTCCAGGAGTCAAAGGCAGTTACAGTGGAGTTGTCAGAGCTGAGTTCCCTAAAGATGCAAGAGGTTTCACATTACCGCCAAGATCCCTGAACTGCCCTGATACTGTCCTTTGCAAAGCCTGGTTTCAGCTCTTCCTTTGATTCTGAGAATGACCCCATTTTCTTCCCAAAACTTCTGTTTGGGGATGCTTATGTTAGCCAGATCCAGTCTCTATTCCTTACAACCCAAGAACAGCAAGTGATACACTTAGCACGGTTTAGTAATTGCTCAAATCTCGTAGGCACTAAAGGGCAAAGTTGGGATTTTAACCCAAGCCTGGATGACTACACGGTTCCACAGGTGGCCATTACTTATGCTGATTCATTTACCCTCATTCCCTTCATGGCCTTTATAGTTCTTGTAGCAACAGGTTTTGTGATTTTTGCTTTTCTGCCCAAGACTGGCCCATTTCTTATTAGCACAACACCGCAGCCAATATCACGGTTGTTTTGTTTTGTTCTGTTTCTTAATTTCTGCCAGAAAGCCCATTAGTACTACTGGTCCTGTAATGCTGGATGTTACTTCATCTATCTGTGCATCTGCCTCCTCATCCATTTATGACATAAAAGGAGGGAAAGTCATACAATTACAGGCAGCTTTCAAAGGGGAAAGGATGCAGATAATTGGAGGGTCCTCTCTTTGCTGAGCCGAGGCAATGGAATCCAGTCATGTGAGCTTAGAATTGCTAAGACCCTGCCCAGAGCCCTGAGGGAGGACGTCCAGGACTTTGGAGGCGGGGAACAACTGGACCCAATCATTTTCAAACTTTTGTTCCCATTCCCATGTCAAAATTTTGTGAACATGAACCTCCCTCTCAATATAGTGCCTTATTTTTGTAAATGATAGACATTTTCTACCGAACTGTTACATCGTGTTATGAAATATAGGCAAAATAAAATGTAGGGGGTCAGCCCGGTGGTGTAGAGGTTAAGTTTGAGGGCTCCGTTTCGTTGGCCCAGGATTCGCCAGTTCAGATCCCAGGTGTAGACCTGCATACCGCTCATCAAGCCATGCTGTGGCAGCATCCCACATACAAAACAGAGGAAGATGGGCACAGATGTTAGCTCAGGACCAAGCTTCCTCACCAAAAAAAATAAATAAAATAAAATAAAATATACAAGGATACATTAAAAAGCATAAACATGTTATAATATTTTATTTGTGTATCTGCATGATTATTTTCTGTACCTCTTAAGGGTACCCACACTTACTTTGGACACCACTGACACAGGGCTCAAGAGAAAGAGATCTCTGTACTAAGTCCAGACAAATCCTTTTGGACCGTGATTTTTGCTGAGGGACTTTTTCAATTTTTTTTGTTGTTGTTTTGGTGAGGAAGATTGGCCCTGAGCTAACATCTGTGCCTGTCTTCCTCTATTTTTTGCATGTGTGATGCTGCCACAGCATGGCTTGATGAGCAATGTGTAGGTCTGTGCCCAGGATTTGAACCCATGAATCCTGGGCCACCAAAGCTGAGCACAAGAACTTAACCACTATGCAACCAGGCCAGCTCCCGCTGAAGGACTTTTTAAGGCCCTCCCCTAACCCTGAGGCCTGCATTTAAAAATAGTGTTCATATTACTAATTTAGCATTTATCATATTACATTCATTAATTTTTATGTGCTTTTTCCCATCAGATTGTGACATTCTTAGAGACAGTGGCTGCATCATATTTATCTTTACATTCCCAGCATGTGGCTCTAACACAGTATGTGGCCCAAGCAGGTCCCCAATAAACAGTCATTTAATCTAGTGGAAGCTGCTTGCCCTGTAACCTTCCTTCCAGAGTTGCCAGCCCAGAAAATTGCTGTCCTTCATGTTGGTCAAGCCTGGGCCAACACGAGGACAGTGTCACTGAGGCCCTCTGAGGAGCTGGCTAGGGTCCCAAGCCCAGCAGCTCTGATCAACAGCATGTAATCAACACATTTTAAACACAAACAAAAACAAAGAATTAATCAAGAAGTTAGCTTTAGGCCTCAGAGAAGGGATTGCTAAACAGCAATATCTTAAAAGCTATCCTTGCCTTTACATGCAATCTCTATTGGAGGAATGGGCAAGGTTTCCAATATGGACTTGCTGAGTTTACTATGCAATGGAAAAGACAGCCGTGTGTGTCACCTTCTCCCTGGTAGCTATTATGAAAGAACCCCATGTGGCATTAGGATCTCTCCGCGGTGAGTTACATTTCCTGGGTCTGCATTTCCTTGGTCTGGAGGCACTTAGGTTTCGCAGTCGAGGCCTTTAATTGTGCTCAGGTCAGGAAATCAGGCATATGTTTCTTGGTTTCTCTAGTCCCTTGACGCTATATTATTAGAGCTTATGGAGGCGTAGGTTGCATGTCACATTTTTGTGAGATTATGCAAGCCAGTCCTCCTTGGCATCCCAGAGGCAGCCTGGGAAAACTCAGAATTTCAAGCTTTCCTCTTTCCCTGAGGAGGAAGTGGAATTCCATTTCTTTGTCCCTGCTGCTTTGCCCAACAGAAGGCAGAGCTGTGTATGAGAGCAATTGACCAAGTAAGGTACTGCCCTCGCATCCTCGGGGAAGGAAAAAATTAACCGGCTTCCCAGGATTAGAGAGGTTTAATCTGGCCAGCTTCAAGGACTGTTCCCCCCGACATTTTCAAATGATGAAACAAAGGAATGTCAGGCCACAGCCCTTGTCTGGTGAATGAGGTGGAGCCATACACAGCAGGAAGGAAGAGAAAAAGAACGCGAATGGACTGAAGTTGAGGAATTAAACATGTCGATACAGCAATCTGTCAGTGAGTAGGTTGTTTAAATGGAGATAGGGATGATTTCCTGTGAGATGGGATGTTAGTACTAAATCCAGAGGGCTCTCTCGTGGAGCCTAGAGCTGTGTGAGGCTTGACTCCAAGTCCTGGGACAGGACAGAAAGCAGGAGAGGATTTATTCAAGCTCCCTCTGCGCCTGCCCAAAGGCTGCCTCAGCTGTTTGTGGTGGGCACTTTCAGATGCAAATACAGTGTTGGTCACTCGATGCTAATCTCAGTTGTTATTCTTCTTGCTCCTCTGTCCAGGAGGGAATCGACTGGAACACCAATGCTACTGTGCAACATGCAGTGTCACAGCTCTGCGCCTGCTGCACTTGAAAAAGAAAGAAAGAAAGAAAAAAGTCTGATAGCATTTCCCCCTCCAACAGAGCCAATTAGTTATGGGCTTTCCTTGGCTCAATGGTATTCAGTTAAAACCAACCAAACGGAACCCCCAACCCCTCCCCTCGCTGTCGTTCTCTAAGAAATTCACAATGCGTAAACCAAAGGAGTGTCCTTCCTGGGCTGGATTTTTCTCTCTGAATCTGTGGACAAAAATATTACTGTAGCCTTTGTGCTCCTGAGCTGTTCTCTCCCTTTTGCACAGAAGACATTGCATTCGTCCTCGGGAGCCTGGAAGAGAAAAAAATGCTCACCCTTGGATGTTCTGAAATTCTCGCCTTGAGCTGAGCTTGGTTCCTATAGTGGTCAAATTTGCAACATGAGATTGAGTGATCTTCCGGGCTGTCAGCAAAATAATATCACCTCTTTGTGGAGGGGTGACAGGCCATACAAAGAGTGTGACTTATTTTATCTGCTCATGCTGGCTGCCATCTTTGTAAAAAACAATTTAAATATTTTCCCACAGGATATATGCTAATTGAAGAAAATGTGATAACACAACCAAATAATTCCATGACTTGAAAGCAACCACTATTCTCGCTAGATTTGTATACCTTACCTTTTTTCTATACGTGAATTTCCTTTTTGACCAAAAGCAAAAATTGACTCAATATACTGTTTTATGTATTGCCTTTTTACTAAACAAGATATACTGTATGTTTTCCTATCAGCTATTATTCTGAAAATTCATTTATAAAGGGTTGCATAGACAGGTATATTTTTGTTTGTTCATCTGCTTTTTACCTTATATCTTAATATACTTAACCAATCTCCTATTTTTGGAGACATTTGAATTTTTTTCTATTGAAAAAATTCTTTGGATAAAATCTGCACTTTGGACACATCAATGATAATTTCCTAAAGATCAATTCCAAGCAGCAGAATTGCTATTTCAAAAGTAAGCAAAATGCTAAGTCTTTTGACATGTCACCAAAAGACTTTCCAAAAAGATTATACTAATTGAAAGGCTACCAGCTATGTATAAAATTATGTTATATTATTTTATGTTTTTTTGAGGAAGATTAGCCCTGAGCTAACATCTGCCTCCAATCCTCCTCTTTTTGCTGAGGAAGACTGGCCCTGAGCTAACATCCATGCCCATCTTCCTCTACTTTATATGTGGGACGCCTACTGCAGCATGGCTTGCCAAGCATTGCCATGTCCGCAACCGGATCCGAACCAGCGAACCCCAGGCCGCCAAAGCGGAACATGCGCACTTAACTGCTGCGCCACCGGGCCGGCCCCTATGAAATTATTTTTAAGCTTTGACATTTTGATAGGCACCCATCAAAATGTATCCTATTATTGTGCTAGTTTGCATTTATCTAAATACATATTACACTAATTTTTAAAAGTTTATTGCTCATTTACGGTGTATATTGTGAATACTCTTGACTTTTACCTGGTTTTCTATTGAGAACTGAGTATTTTTCATATTGTAGTGTAAGAACTCCTTATATATTGTATTCTAGAAGGCAATCCTGTATATATTGAGATTCTTTTTCCTCAGTTCGATGTTTGACTTTCAATATTGTTTATTGTGTGGGGCATGTAAAATCATTTTTCTTTTTTACATGTTTACTAAAAAATTTAAAAATACAGAGAAGTGAGGAGATAAATAAAATACAATCGTCTAAAAATCATTACTCAGAGATAACCAAGACATGCGGAAATTTTTACGTTTAGTAGAATGCAAACCATACAAATATTTTCTTCTGTGGTTTCTGTCTTTCCCATTATTCCTAGAAATATCTTCCTTACTGTATAATCACCTGCATTTTCTTCTATTCATTTTTAATCAACATGTAAATCTTTAATTCATTTGGAATAGTTTTGGTATAACGTAAGAGCATAACTTTATATCTTTCTAAATTCTCTTTCTTCTGCCCAGTATACCTCTGTTTATAAAGTATAAATATTTAGCTCTTTCTGTGAAAGTGTGGAATCATGAATAGAGGAATTTGTGAATAAGCCAAAGAGTTTCGGCAAAAGCAAGAAACTGTGCCAACAACAGTAAAGAATGGTCAGTGCAAGTGGTCACATACAATAATGAGGTTGACAGGGGTCTCATGATGTGTGGTGAAATGATGAAACAGCCATAGATGACGAGAGTGGGGCTGGCTGTTCGCACTCAATTTCTAGCTCTCTGTCTTTTCCTCAATCACCACCTACCACCCTGCTACCACCTCTTGGGAGATACAAACCCAGCCTACTTCTTAGATGAGAAGGCATTAAAGCATAATGAAATATGTGAGCGCAAGTGGGCAATCTAGCGACCATGACTTAATGGCCATGGGATTGCATAGTTGAGACACCAGAGAGAGTATCAGACTTTCCTCGGTGCCATCTCTTGATGACAGAGTAGGAGGCTATGGCTCTATGTGTATAGAAGATTGTTGGTGGCTTCCACATTAAATAACTTGCCTCCCTTGACTCCTAATTACGTGAGAGTTAAACAGTTTTATGACTTAGACTAGACTAACTGCTTCACCCTTCCTGGTCCTGCCCATGCCTCTGTTGGAATAGCCTGGTTTACCTTAGCTGCCCTAACAATGTGGAGAACTCAGGCAACTCAATTCCGCTTCACCCTGTCTCCCTGTTAATGCACCGTCTGACCTGGGCTAAGACAGATGTTCATAAAGCTATTGTGCTGTTTCTACAGAATAGCCCATCTGTGCTGGATCCTAGGAAACACTGCCCAGCACCCGTCCATCTAGAAGCCTCTCCTGCTGGATGGGCCACCTTGAACACTAACCCCAGGCTGCTTAACTGGGAAGTTATGTCTAGTCTAGTCTTTCTCAGATAAACAGATCTCTCCTGTTCTGTTCTTGGCTTGCCTTCTGGACTTTGATACGAACACACCACTAACTGCCCTTACCTGTCAAGTGCTCACCCAGACTGAATGCCAGGCCTGATCCAAATCCTGGTCACCCTGGCTTTCCGGGAGCCAAGACTGGACACCAACCACTCCTCTTCACTCTCAAATTGTCTGTTACCGACGGTGAGATTTTCACGTCAAAGTACAACTTTGAGTTTATTTTCATTGCTGCAGAAATTGACAATGATTTTTCAAAATGCTTGGTGAAATAGAATTTTTCTCCTGAGTCTTTTGGCTGACTCCTTTTTTTTGGTTTCAAAATGTGTTGATAATTGCTCACTGAAGCATTTTTACAATGGCTGCTTTAAAAATCTTTGTCAGATAATTCTAACATCCCTGTCATCTCGCTGCTTGCATCTATCGATTGTCTTTTTTCATTCCATTTGAGATCTTCTGAGCTCTTGGTGTGCCAAGTGATTTTTTTTTTTAAGATTTTATTTTTCCTTTTCCTCCCCAAAGCCCCCTGGTACATAGTTGTGTATTTTTACTTGTGGGTCCCTCTAGTTGTGGCATGTGGGATGCCGCCCCAGCATGGCCTGATGAGCGGTGCCATGTCCATGCCCAGGATTCTAACCAGTGAAGCCCTGAGCCGCCAAAGTGGAGAGTGCAAACTTGACCACTTGGCCACGGGGCTGGCCCCTGACAAGTGATTTTTGATTGAAAACTGGACATTTTAGGTATTGTGTTATAAGACTGGGTCTTACTTAAACCTTCTGTTTTAGCTGACACTGCTGCAACAGGGGAATGGGGATGGGGTTAGAAGTCAGAGTCCTCCTGCTTAGTCTCCGTTGACACTGGTGTGTGTTTCTCCTAGTTATTGCTGGGCAAGACTGGGAGTTCCAGTTCTCTATTAGTCTCCACTGATATTCCCTGGGTGTGAGGCATTGGAGCACCCTCTCATTGCTTCCCGAGTTGCCTCCACTGGTGGAGGGTGGGGGACCTCATCTTAAATGGGCAATGCTGAAAGTCTACTCCACTAGGCCTCCTATGACACCACCCCAGGGGAAGGGGAGGACGCCTTAGGACCACCCAGCAGGAATGCAAGTTCTGGTTCCTTACTGGACTTTCTCAGACATCACCCCTGTTGGAGATGGCAGGGGAGTTGGAGCACCTTGTTACAGCCTGGCAAAGGAGGAAATCTTGGCTTCCCACAGGACCTTTACTAGTGTGGGTGGGAAGGGGCCATAGCATTTTCTGTGGTGTTGCCAGGAGTAGCGCAATTATTGTCTAATAGTTTTCTGTCTTCCTAGGCTGCACTTTTCTTGGTCCTTTGTCCAGAGAGAGCAGCCTTTTCTTAGGACATTTTGGTCTTCACCCCTTGGTGTTCCCGGGATGCCATCTTCTTGAGATTTGAGCCTGGGAAATATGAAGTGAAAAGAAAACTCACCACAGTGTCATTCCTTGGGTCCCAAGGTCCTTAGCCACTCAGACTTCATCTCTCAACCTTTCAGAGCCATCTTATGTTTGTTTCATATGTAATGTCCAGAGTTTTTCATTGTAATTAGTGGGAGAAATACCAAAAAGTGCATCTACTCCATCTTTTCTGCTCCTTTCTTGAATCTTAAAAGCAGTAATATAGATATAGATATATGAAAATATATGTATTTAAAACTCACACACATATATATTAATTCCTACCATGGGAACACCAAATCCCATGTTTCTTTTAACAAGTTTGATTTGCCTTGATATTTAAACAAATATGAATAGTTTGTATTGAGAAAGATTCTCATCAGGAAGAGTCAGAATCAGCTAAATATGGATCATCACTCTCTTTCAACATCTAATTAGACTTGCCACTGTCCTTTCTTGGTTACAAATCCTCAATGGTTTTTTTTTTTTTTTTTTTTAAAGATTTTATTTTTTCCTTTTTCTCCCCAAAGCCCCCCAGTACATAGTTGTATATTCTTCGTTGTGGGTCCTTCTAGTTGTAGCACGTGGGATGCTGCCTCAGCGTGGTTTGATGAGCAGTGCCATGTCCGTGCCCAGGATTCGAACCAACGAAACACTGGGCCGCCTGCAGCGGAGCGCACAGACTTAACCACTCGGCCACGGGGCCAGCCCCCCCTCAGTGGTTCTTATGATTATATCTTTCTAGTGAAAGGCAGGGCATTTCTCCCTGCTGCCAGCAGTTCTGAGTAATATGAAATCAAGTCTAAGTTCTTATATGAAACTTAAGTGGAATAGCCAAATGTGAGTATGTCTGTGTGTGCGTGTGTGAGTGTGTGTGTGCGTGTACACAGACGTACATATCTATACATTTATGTATACATACTTATTGATAACAAATGTTTAGAGTCATTGTAAATTCCTTCAAGTATCATTTTAAAAAGATGCTTAATCTATGTCTTTACAGAAACAAAATTGGGAACTAAAAGGTAAAGATGTCTCCCACCAAAGCACTTTTGGTCAGCATAGAGCTCAGCCGGAAAAGCAGGTTGAGTAGTGAAATAAGTGCCACACTGGAGGTCAAGGACCTGGATTTGCTATTAGAATCATGGTTAAATCAGTCTGAATGAACCATTGTTGGAGTGAGCTTGCTTAGCTTTGTTTGATATCCTAGACCTGGCTTTATGTCTCTGGGTAAATGCCAACATGCAGTGACACAGCTACAAAGTAGAAGATTTGAGAGAAGAGAAAGAGCCTCCAAGACTGACCCCTGGTGTCCCCAAGACTGAATCCCCAGACCTGCGTCACAAGAGTCATCTGCCTCCGAGTCGCACAGAAGAGTCTGTTCCAGTGCATCCACAGTCATTTGGGAGACAGCCCGAGGAGGGAGTGAGGAAGCTGAGAAGTCTTTCTGTAGCAATCCACACAGGTCCATCTCCTATTGTGACAGTGACAGCTCCGTTATCCTTGTAAAGAACTTTGAGAGCACTAAGGAGACTACATTTTCCCCTATGTGGCAGATGAATTCTCTTTCAGGCACTGACAAACCTAGATCTAGCTTCACTCAGCATGTGCAGAATGAATAAAGAGATTTAGCTTGTGGGAGGCCCCATTTCATGTCTGCCTTGATGCAGGCTCTTTAATTCAGCCTCACTCACTCAGGCACGCAACACATACGCCCGAATAAACACATACTTACATTCACAAAATTAGCCCAGGAAACCCAATCCCTGCCTTGCCTCCAACACCATCATCCCACTTATCCCCAAAATGCTATGGGTTAGCTTCCAAGAAAACCAATATTGCTTGGCTCTGTGGACTTGAGTTTTGCGCATGACTGCCAGGGTCTTAAATGTAACTCTCTCCAAAAGACTCTGACCAGGTTGGCCTTCCCAGCTCTCCACCTCCCTGCTCCACTCCCACTCCCACCAGTGCTGCTTCAGATAGGACCTCATCCCAGCTCCCAGCCCTGGAAGCTGACTCTCAGCCCCAGCCACCTGAGGACACCCTGATTATGTGTGGCCTTGAGCAAGATGTTTACCCTTTCTGAACCGCAGCTTCTTCATTTATACGTGAAATGTTATGCCACCTCAAAGACTTTTTTAATGCTTTGATGACATTGCATGCAAAATATTTAGCACAGTGGCTGGTGTGTAACAAGTACCCCCACCCCCAACTTTCTCAATATCTATATCTATGTCTGTATCTATATCTGCATCTATGTCCATGTCAATGCCTACGCCCATGCCGATATCTATATCTATGTCCCTCTTCAGATTTGGGATGATATCAGGCACATTTGTATAGTTCTAAGCACCACTCACTTTCAGAAGGGCATTGATAAAAATCAGACCCAGGATGGAGAAAATAATGATAGTAATAACTATTATTGAACATCTGTATGCCAAACATTGTACTAGGAAGGTTTACAGTCACTTTTGTTATTTGTTCTTGACAAAAATCCAAAAAGATAGCTATTACTATCCTTATTTTCCTACTAAAGGAACAAACAAACAAAAAAACCTAGAAAAAGCCAACTTGCCCAATATCACAGAGTTCAGATGGGCAAAAATGGAATTCTATCCCAGGTCAGTTTGATGCCAAAGTCCATAGTCTTTGCACTACATGACTCTTTTCTGCTATACGATATAAGGGGCAAATGAAGGGAGTGGGAATATTTAAGACGCTATCTGGGTAGCAGAAGGAAGAGTACAAAGTTGAGAAGTCTCCTACGGCTCATCCTGCTCCAAGGTTCTATGATACAATGACCAACAGGAAATGGACCGAAACTAGAGGAAAGGAAGCTGCAATGTGTGGCCCTGCTCTGGGGGAGGTGATAGCTCCAGCAACTTGAACTTCAGGGGTTTTCTTTTCCCACCACTTTTACTTCTTTTTCTCTGTGTCATGAAAGAAAAGTCTCATTTTTCCCTTGACACAAACTCAGGCCGTTTACGGAGTACTGAATTTCTGAGGATATAGGCCCTATCATTAAGAATTGCTGAAAAGCCTCTACAGATAGACCTGCTGGTCAGACAGACTGAGGGCTGAAGAAGCGGCACCTGAGATGGCTCCTAGAATGCAAGTTCTGATGGCTCCTAGATGATAATGATAATCAATGCTTGGGGAATGCTCACTCTGTCAGTCGCTCTTCTACGTGCCTTACATGTTTTGACTCATGTCATTCTTATAACAATTCTATGAGCATGGGCAGTTTCTAAATAATACTCTGTATTTCCGATGTCCTGTATTCTGAAATTTTCTTGCCCTGAGTGCATGATTTTAGGCTCAAGTGATACCTCATTTTTTAAATTCAAACAAATCCTTTCCAACTTATTTTTCAGGGTGGTCTTTAACTCTGTAGACTCTGGAGCCAGCATTGCCTGTCTGAGTTTGCCCACCTTCTACTGTATGACTTGAGGATAATATAATATTTGGCAATAAGCTTATTAGGAGATGAAAAAACTTAAAGAAATCGCCCAAAGTTCCACACCTAGTGACTGGGCTGGGACTTAGATCCTAGTGGCATTGTCTTCGTGTCTCTGTTCTATAAAGGGTCTGATGGTGTCAGCTTGGCCTTTGCAGTCATGCTTATATCCAGTTGGAATGCCCGCACAAAAATCTTTTTCTCCTCTACCTAAAAACAAAGAGAAATAGAACTGTCAGCAACCTGCCGGTGGAAGTCTGTGGTACTTCTATTTGATTGATTAAAATAGACTGAAGAAGCATAGACTAGAAAAGCTATGTGCTGAGCACTGTTCTAAGGATGGGGTACAGAGAGGAATAACACAGAACTTTCTTCTGGAAGCTGTTCATAGTCTATTAAGGGAGACAAACTCAGAAACAAATAAGCTAAATGTAGCGTGTGAAGTGAGTGACAGTATAACATTTTTGAAATTTTAACTGATTCGTTTTTTAAACACTGTTTCTTTTCTCCTTTGCCTTATCCCCACTCAAGCAGTGAGGCCAAAAACATCCACTGCCACAGAGGAGGATGGGATTCATCAGAAAGCAGACACACTGTTGTCTTCCCAGCTTTGGGGCATAAAAGCTTAAACCCTCAGGGAATAGAGGTTTAACGCAAATATCTGAGGTTGAAGAGAGAGAGCTGAGGCCTGTACCAAACCATTGCTGTATAATTGGAGATGAGTTCCTGAGGCATAGAAGCACACATTCATTTATTCACTCATTATTCATTCATGTATTCATTTGTTCAACTCATGGTTATTAAGTAACTACTATGTGCCAGGGACCGTACTGGGGATACAACAGTGAACATCACCAAGTGTCTGTATCTCAAGATGCTTATATTCTTGTGTGCTAGAGACTGAGAGTCAGCAGATAAACAATTAAACATATGAGACATGAGATGGTGATAACTGCTGTACAGAAAAATAAAGCAGAGGAGGGGAGAGAAGGTAGCACTCGAGGTGGAGTGGGGAAGAGGCTGCTGTTTTATAAAGGGAGATCCAAAACAACTTCTCTGGTTCAGTGACCAAAACAGATAAGGGAGCAAAACATGTGGCTCTCCAGGGAAAAAGAATCTCATGCAGGGGGAAGAGCAATGCAAAGTCTCTGAGGCAGGAAGGCAGATCTTGTGTCCAACGAGGTCAGCGCCACTAGAGTGACTGAAAGGGAGAGAGCAAGAGAGGAGGTTCTAGAGAAATGGAAGTCAAGATCAAGTAGGACTTTAGAGGCCATTGAAAGGAGGTTGGTTTTTCTGGCAAGTGTGATGGGAAGTCATTAGAGTGTTTTGTGCAGAGAAGTGGTGTGATATGATTTTTGCTTTAAAAGGGCATTCTGATGCCTGCATAGGGAATTGGAAGGAAGTAAAGAAAGAAGCAAGGAAAAGAGTTTAGAGACCTACAATAATCCCAGGAGGAATGATGGTTGCTTAGAGCAAGATAGCAGCAGCGCCAGAAGTAAGAAGTGATGAGATTCAGGTAGAGACCAAGGATATGCTGATGGGCCAAATGTGGGGTGTGCAAGAAAAAGAGCTGTCGAAGATGGTGCCAAGAGTTTTAGCCTGAGCAAGTGGAGGCCTAGAACATTAGGCTAGATGAGACCTTAGCATTCATCCATTCCAACCCACTTAGTCACAGTTTTATGAGAAAATTGAGACCCAGAGAGATGAGGTAGCTGTACCTGGTCACGTGGCGCATTAGAGACTGGAGTAGTTTTCTGATTCCCAGTCCACTGGCCTTTGTTCTTTCCTCTTTGGCATCATCAAGTTGATTTCCTAACTCGGGAGAAGTTGTCCCAGGCAACACTCACTGATGCTCTGGTTGAAGAGAAATTAATATTTGCAAAAGAGAATAAGAATTAAGAAATCAAAAAATTTGTGTTTTTTAAAATGATGGCTCCAATTATTTTTAAAATAATTTTTTAGAATAGCTTTAGATTTACCAAAAAATACAAAGTTCCAAATACCTTATGCCTAATTTCCCCTCTTATTAGTATCTTATGTTGGTATGACGGATTTGTCACAATTAATGAATCCAAACTGATACATTATTATTAACTAAAGTTCATGTTTTATTAAGTTTTCCTTAGTTCTTTTTTAACGTCCTTTTCCTGTTCCAGGAGCCCATCCAGGAGAGCACATTATATCTGGTCATCATATCTCCTTAGACTCCTCCTGGCTGTGACAGTTTCTCAGACTGTCCTTGTTTTTGATGACCTTGACAGTTTTGAGGAGTGCTGGTCAGGTATTTTATAGAATGTCTCCCAATTGGAATTTGTCTGACATTTTTCTCATAATTAGACTGGGCTTGTGTGTTTTTAGGAGGAAGACCACATAAATGTCATCTCATCACTTCATTTCAAGGGTAGAGATTATCAATATGATTTATCACTGTATATGTTAACCTTGATCACCTGTCTGAGGTGGTGTGTATCAGATTTCTACCCTTAAAGTTACTCTTTTATTCCTCCTTACCTTACTGTCCTCTTTGGAAGGAAGTCACAGTGAGCAGCCGACACTTAAAGAGTAGGAAGTTGTGCTCCATCTCCCTGAGGGTGGAATATCTGCAGAAATTATTTGGAATTCTTCTGCATTGATTTGTCTATTGTCCTCCACTTATTTATTTACTTATTCAATTATTTATTATGTCGGTATGAACTGGGCAGGGCACCAACAATGTCCACTCCATCTGACACAGAAAATGGATGGATGGGTGGTTGGGTGGATAAAGGCTTTATTACAGTTGACAATAGAAACTGTACCAGCAAACATAAGTCCACACAAAAGCTTGTACACGAATGTTCACAGCAGCATTACTCGTAATAGCCAAAAGGTGGAAACCATCCAAATCTCCATCAACTGACAAATGGACAAATCAAATATGGTATATCCATACAATGGAATATTGTTTGGCCATAAAAAGGAATGAAGTGCTGATACATGCCACAACATAGAAGAAACTTGAAGACATAATAAGTAAAAGAAACCAGTTACAAAAGACCAGATGTTATATGATTCCATTCATATGAAATGTCCAGAACAGGGAAATCTATAGAGACAGAAAGCAGATTAGTGGTTGCTTTGAGCTGGGGCAGGGGGGTTAGGAAGCTAGAGGGATGATAACTAAAAGGTGCAGGGTTTCCTTTTGAGGTGAAGAAAATGTTCCAAATTCCACTGTGGTGATGGTTGTACATATCTGTGAATATACTTAAGACCTTGGAATTATACACTTTAAATGGATGAATTGTATGGTATGTGAATTATATCTCAATAAAGCTGTTTTTAAAAAGAAATTATAACAGCATGCAAGTTGAGAAATATAAATTGTCCTCCCTTATTTTAACATTAGGCTGGATGGTACTTTAATTTGGATGCCTGATTATCTCTGGTGTGGAAATGAACAGAAACATGGATCATTTCAAAATGTTGGATGACAATTCAAAAATATTCATCTTTGGTTCTGGAAAACATTACAGTGATTTTGAGGTAGTTGATTCTCTTTCCTAATGATGTTTTGTCTGGGTGACGATATAAATTTATCTTTCTTGAGTTCATAAAAAGAGACACACAGAGAGAGGTGCTCAAGACATTTTCTAAATGGAAAGTCAACTAGGGATAAAATGTGCTTCAAGT
Organism: Equus przewalskii; assembly: GCF_037783145.1. Classification (NCBI taxonomy): domain Eukaryota; kingdom Metazoa; phylum Chordata; class Mammalia; order Perissodactyla; family Equidae; genus Equus; species Equus przewalskii. The sequence goes on along the minus strand of NC_091861.1, from coordinate 10,749,927 downwards.
AGTCCATAAAGAGGAAGCCAACGTGTGACTAATGGACTTTGAACACACATACACACTACACCACACAATGTTTTACCGCTAAATTCAGCTGACTCTCCTTCCTTCCTCTGTCTTCCTTCATTAGCTTGATTACCTTCTCAGCTATGAATAAATGACTCCACACAGTTCAGCCTAAGGCTCCATGAAATAGGCTATTTAAACATCAAATGGAGCCAGATAGACATAAGGGGAGATACAGCTCCAAGTGTATGAACTCAAACTTTCTGGCAGATTCTGACCAGCAAATACGGAATACTCTCATTGAGGAGAAATTAGTTCATCATTTGTCTGTGGAGTTGGCCCAGGGCAATCATTTATCTCCGAGTGCCATCTGCAGCCCTGCCATGCCTGTAAAATGGGGTTGGCATTCTCCCAGAAACATATTTTTGAAGAAGACTCAAGGAATTGCCTCCAGTGTTTCTCACAACCTGGTACCCTGCGATTTCCTCAAGGTAGAAGTCTTCTAAAAACAACAAAAGCTTTCTGCTGGGGAGATCAGGGGGAGGCAAACTGCTCCACTGATGGAGCCAGCAAATGGTGACAGAGGTGTTTGAAAGAAAATATTTTCCCCTTTAATCAAATCATACGCCACAGAGAAGGGAGGAGAGAGGAGAAGCTGGTTCCAGTGTCAACACGAGGGACTGATATGTGTCAGAACACTTCAGAAAGAGGAGATGGAAATCTTCCAGGACAAACAGAGAGCCTTATCATTCCTTGAAAAGACTGGCAGCTGTCGGTGGCTGGCACTCCATTCCATGCTGGTCTCTCCATTGCTTTGACGTGGTGAAGAGGTGCAGAAAGGGGAGTAGTGAGGAGGAGTCAGGAGATGAATAGTTCCAGGCCAGTCTCTTCCAGTATTCTGGACCAACACTCCTGACTCATGTCTGAGTTTGCCCTCCTCTCTTCCCAACCCACTCTTCCCAATCCTTGGCACCATTCAGACTTTCTAAATCAGTCCTAATTTCTAATATTCTTTCGCTTGGCCCCATAAACAGTCAAAATTGCTGGAAATTCTAACCTTTTATCACCCAAACTACATCTCTTAGACTATTTCTTGCTTCTGGAAATGGATCACAAGCCACTGTCTGTATTTGCACCATGTTCCTCTGCTTGGAGGACCTGGCTACAGACAGAGAGAAGAGAAGCACATGAGTGAGTTTTCTCTCCTAGAAACTCTTCCTTTTCCTGTGGGATCATTGGGATCTATCAGCTTGCTGAGCAGAGATGATGTAATTGTGATTTGTTGGGTCACTGATGGGAGTGGTAGGGTGAGATAAAGAAAAGCAAATGTTAAAACCCAAGAAATGATAGCCTCAGAAGATCAGCATTGCCTATATTGGCACATTCAATAAAAAATATAAATCAAGGGAAAATTCTGGAATGACCTTCTCCCTGTCCCTCCCACACTCTAAAGGACTTGAACATGAGTTTTCTTAGGAAAACTTCCAGGGGACATTTTTGATGAAACTTACCCCTCCCAGCCCCTTCCCTTAAACCCAATACTTGGCACCATCCACCTCATTAAATGGAACTTTTTAGGAGCTTGGCAGATATTTATGTTCATTCACCTTAGGAAATCCATCGGCTAGGTGCTGTGGCCTTACCAACATGACATTTTATTAGAGAACTTGTCATTGACATGGAAAACATTAGTCTAACAGACAAAACAAACAAACCCCACAGAGCTACATAATCCCCAGTTACCTTTTTGGTAATCTAAGGGGTTAACTCACCACTTCTTTCTCTCTCCTCTTCTTAGAAAAGTTATCCCAATTCCCTATCAGACTGTCCCCTTTGTGCATTTCCAGCCTTTTCTCCTACCTCTCTCCCTCATGGCGAGAGCTGTGGCGAGGCTGGGCTGCTCAGCACTTCCCGAACTGGTTCGCTTCTTTCTCACCGCCATACCATCGCATGTGCAGTTTCCTCCCTCCATCAGGAATGCCTTCCTCTCAAACTCCACCTGTTGAAACCCTACCTGTCCCTCAAAAATCCAGTTCAAATACCAGTTTATCCAAGAAGACTTCCCTGATCTACATCCCCAAACTCTTCCCTATTGTAGTGAATCTCTCTTCCCCCCATGGCCATATCTGTATAAATAATTATCAAATTTTGCGTAACAGTGATCAACAGTTAATTACCAGCAAGCATTTCTCTCATTCAAAACATAGGTTTTAAGGGACTTTAACTTGACTATCTTTAGAACTACCAGGGTACCTAGAAAATCACCTTGCCTAGAATACTTAGCAAACCTATGTGATACACTAAAGGTAGGTAGGACTGGACCTCTAGATTTTACGACTATTTAAGGAGAAAGGACAAAAAAATAATTAGTATAAAATAATTGCTTTTGTTTCAAACCAACTGCCTCTCAGTAGTGATGCTGTACTTTTTTGTGACTTCCCTGTTGGGGACCACAGAATTAGACCACAGCCTGGTGGATGGAGTTGAAGCATCCATCAAAAGAGATAACTATCTAGATTGCTTAATACTGGGAAGAAAGAGCAATTCTGGGGCCGGTAAGGAGGAATCAGAAGGTCTGAGTCTGGCATGAGGGGAAAACCCCTCTCTCTTTTAGAGCCAGAAGTGAATGAGGCTCAGACTTGGAGACATGGAGATGCCTATGGCAACTCCAGAGGTGGGAGGTGAGCTCCATGGCCCCCAGACGTTAGCTGCATGTGGGCAGAAGCCGATCTGATGGGACTCCCAGACAGTTTGGCTCTGTGCAATGTGGTTATTTCCTTTCCATTATCCCCAAACTTTGATAAATTCTTATTACCTGCAGCCATCTACTATACCAAGCAAAATTACACAGAAAGCCAGTTTCACACTTGGAGATGAAGAGAACAGAGGGAGAGTAAGACTGTGTCCTTACAGTTGGAGAAATTGTCTCAGTGGTGGTGACTCAGCCTCCAGGTGATCCCACAGATGATATGGGGAGCTGGAGGAGGTAACAGAGTGCACACTGACAAGTTGATAATAAAAAAGAATGTGATATTAAATACTTTGTAATTAATCACTTCCTAATTAACAAGTGTGCTGAGCTTCTACATCAGGTGTTCTCAAAATGGTTAATAACTGGGGCTGGCCTGGTGGCACAGCATTTAAGTTCTCACTTTCCGCTTTGGCGGCCCAGGTTTCACAGGTTCAGATCCCGGGTGCAGACATGGCACAGCTTGGCAAGCCAAGTTGTCGCTGGTGTCCCACATATAAAGTAGAAGATGATGGGCACGGATGTTAGCTCGGGGCCAGTCTTCCTCAGCTAAAAGAGGAGGATTGGCAGCAGATGTTAGCTCAGGGCTAATCTTCCTCAAAAAAAAACCCAAAATATAAAGGTTGATAACTATAATTTATTCGGGTTATTGCAAACACACATCAGAAGTTAGCACAAGTGCAGAGGTGCCATTAAACGTGACACAAGTACCCAAGGTGGTTTTAGCACTTTTCTTTAGGGAATATGCTGCATGAAAAAAAAGATCTCTCAGAAGCCAATATCAAATTAGGTTAAAGATAATTAATTGCAGAGTGTGTATAAAAGAACAACTCAAATTAATTTCTGAAACTTATACACCAAAAGATTGAATTCTTGGAAATCAAGTCCATATTGTTCCACAGTGTAGGCACTATTAGCATTTCCCTCAGCCATGGGCCATCTCCAAAAGTATCTACAACATTCAACAATATTGAGAAAGAGTTGATTGAATATTTACTATGGGCTCTGACCACACATTGAGAGACCTCTTGGATTATTAAGACCCAATCCCATATTTCAAGGAGCTCACAGTTTAGTGAAGAATATAGACTACTTAGTAGATGATTAGAAAACAATTTGGTGACTGCACTGATTGAGACATGCAAAGAATAGTATGGCAGTTCCGAAAGAAGCCTAGTTATTGAACACTTTCCGCTGACATATCTACAAGACTTCTTGCTTGCACATGTTTCACACCAAATTAATTTGTTTTTAAGTTATGTGAATAAACTTTCAATTATTTTGCTACCTTCCCAACAAGTATCATACCTGGTTTTTGCAGATGGAGTTTTTTTTATAATTAATTATAGTTCCAAGTGCCAATTATAGTTCCAGGTGCTGAGAGAGCTGGACACTTCTAGAATGGTAGAGTAAGAACCTTGGCATGTCCTTCTTAAAAAGCACTGATGAGGCCGCCTGGTGGTGTAGTAGTTAAGTTCATGTGCTCCGCTTTGGCAGCTCAGTGTTCAAGTGTTTGGATATGGGTGTGGATCCACACACTGCTCATCAACTGTGCTGTGGCGGTGTCCCACATACAAAATAGAGGGAGACTGGCACAGATGTTAGCTCAGCGACAGTCCTCCTCAAGCAAAAAGCAGAAGATTGGCAATAGATGTTAGCTCAGGGCCAATCTTCCTCACACACACAAAAAGCACTGATAAAACTGGCAAAATTATCAAAAGCAATGATTTCAGAACTCTGGAAATTAACCAAAGGCATACAACAAATTGAAAAGCATTTATACAAGAAAAGCCATTGAAGCTGAGTAAGAATAATGGGGTCTGTGGTGTTTCAATTTGAAGCTGTTCCCATCCCTTACCCCAGGTCCATGATACTGTAGCCATGAAGACCAGCTGCCATGGAGGGCGCTGATCTGAATTGAAGCTTCCCAGTAAAATCTCACACCCTAGGGCATTGTCAAAAACAATAACAATTAGTAGCAAAGAATTTGGAAGCCCAATATTGCAGCTGCCTAAGGTCACTGTTTTAGTTGGGATAAGCAAGAGACCAGCCAAAAGTTTAAAAGTGATATCTGGGAAAATGAGACAGCCACGGGGGTTTTGAAAAGCTCCACCACATTCCTGGGAATCTCAAAGATGTACACATGTACAAGGCTGCATGCACTCTGGAAAAACCAAAGAAGGTCACAGGGCACTTAAATGGCCATGAAGCCCTGAGCAAGCAGAAAGTCAAAGCTAAGGTAAAATTTTGAACTGTCTGAACTTTGAATGTGTGCACCAACCCATACAGATCCCTTGGCAATGGGTGGAAGCCTTACTGGCTCAAGATGTTTAAGGCAAACTTCTAACAAATTATTGGATGACCACTCAGCTATGCTGACCCAGGAGTGACTGCTGGAAAGCCTGACTTAAACATAAAAACAGCAATTAAAAATTTAAAAAGCCTAATCAGAAATTCCAGTGACCTCACATTGAACAGACTCTATCTGTCCAGGCAAGTCACTAAACAAACAAACAAAATAGCAAAAACAACAATTCCTTGGGTGGATCAAAATCCAGAGTTACTACAATATATACCTAAAATGTCTAACTTTAAAAAAAAAATTACCAGAAATGTAAGCCAGCCCTGGTGGTCTAGTGGTTAAGATTTGGTGCTCTTACCACCATGGCCCAGGTTTGACTCCCAGTCAGGGAACCACATCACCCATCTTTTGGTTGTCAGACTCTGTCAGCTGTGTGTTGCTGTGATGCTGAAAGCTATGCCACCAGTATTTCAAATACCAACAGGGTCACCCATGGTGGACAAGTTTCAGCGGAGTCTTCCAGACTAAAATAGACTAGGAAGAAGGACCTGGTCACTCACTTCCAAAAAAACTGGCATGAAAACTCTATGAATAGCAGTACAGGATTGTCTGACACAGCAACAGCTGTGAGGTGAGAGGTGTAAGGTGAGAGGATGGTGCAAAAAAAGTGGGCATGGTTCTGTTCTGTTGTACACAGGGTCCTAGGAGATAGAATTAATTCCATGGTACTAACAAGAACAAAGAGTAGTTAACACACATTGAACTAATCATTAAACATGAATATAAAAAGTTACCAGAAATGCAAAGAAACAGAAAAATGTAGCCCATACACAGGAAAATAAGCAGTCATAGATACTGTCTCTAAGTGAGGCCAGATGTTGGATTTAGTAGACACAGACTTCAAATTCGCTATTATAAATATGTTCAAAGAATTAAAAGAAACTATGTTTAAATAGTTAAAGTATTACAATAATGCTTCACCTGGTAGAGAATATCAATAAAGATATAGAAATTATAAAAAGCAGTCAAATAAAAATTCTGGAGTTGAAAACTGCAATAACTCAAATAAAAAATTCACTAGAAGGGCTCAAAAGCAGTTTTGAACTGGCAGAAGAAAGAATCAGCAAACTTGAAGATAGATAAAAAGGGATTATCCAGTTTGACAAACAGAACAAAAAAGAATGAAGAAAAATGAACAGAGTATCAGAGACCTGTGAGGTACCATTAATTAAACCAGTATTCACATAATAGGAGTCCCAGGAGGAAAAGTGAGAGAGTGAAATGGGCAGGAAAAATACCCAAAGAAATAATGGCTGAAAATTTCCCAAACTTCTTTTAAAAAAACATTAATCTACAAAGCAAAAAAGTTCAAAAAATCTCAACTATAATAAACTCAAAGAGATTAACACCTAGACGCATTATGGTCAAACTGTCAAAAGAGAAAATGTTGAGGGGCCAGCTCCGTGACCAAGTGGTTAAGTTTGTGAACTCTGCTTCGGTGGCCCAGGGTTTCACTGGTTCAGATCCTGGGCGCGAACAATGACACTGCTCATCAAGCCATGTTGAGGTGGTGTCCCACATGACACAACTAGAAGGACCCACAACTAAAATATACAGCTATGTACTGGGGGGATTTGGGGAGAAAAAGCAATTAAAAAATTAAAAATAATAATAATAAAAAAAGAAAATGTTGAAAGCAGCAAGAGAAAAATGACTCATCATATACAAGGGACCCTCAATAGGATTAACAGATGACTTCTCATCAGAAACAATGGAGGCCAGCAGTCAGTGGGATGATATGGTCAAAGTGCTGCAAGAACAAAGAACTGTCAACCAAGAATTCTATGTCCAGCAAAACTATACTTCAAAAATGAAAGCAAAATAAAGGCGTTCCCAGATAAGCAAAAACTAAGAGAATTCACTGATAGTAGACCTGCCTTATAAGAAATGCTAAAGGATGGACTTCAGGCTGAAAAAAAAAAAAAGGTAACTTGAATACACATGAATTGAGAGCACCAGTAAAAGTAATTATGTAGGGAAATTTAAAAGACAGTGTAATTTTACTTTTTACTCTTCTCTTCACTGTTTTAAAGGACAACAGCATGAAATAATAAACATAAAACTGAAAAAAAGAAAGATCCCAATACCTTTCTCCAATGAGGATCATGGCTCCAAGGTCAATTTGGGATGTCCTTCTTGAGGGGCTGAGATCTGTGAAGTCAAGGCCACCCAAAGGCAGCAAATAGTAAAAAGAGTAAGGAGCAAAGAGCGTCTGCTCTAGGATGAGAGTTTACCTATACTGTTGTTCACCCATGGTGTCCTCTCTAACCCCATGGGATACACCTGCTTCACTTTCCCCAGCTGACTTCTCTGGTCTGAACCACGTGCTTTTCCAGATCAGCCCTGTTGTACTCTACTGAGCATCTAGACTCCTAATCCTAGTCCTGCTTGGTCAGCTAGTCACTTGAATGCCCTTATCTTGGTTTGGCAGAGATTATTTTGTTCCTAAGCAACTGAATAGTTGAAGGGGCAAAGCTAAGATACCCATAGAATCTCTACAAGAACTTGTCTGTCTTACACCTCTCTGATATCTAGCACATAAAGTTTGAGTAAATATTGGTTGAATGAATGAATAAAACTCAGACCGTGAAGAGGTCAGGGTGGTCTACCAGAGAGGTAAGTCACAAGCTTTCAGTGATTGAGAAAATTTTGAGAAGCAGCAGTAAAAAGTAGTTTAAGACCATCTTTCTCCCCATTTTCCTTTCTTACACATTATCTGTTACCTGCTCATCTTTCTCCTGTCAGTCATCAGTCAATATCATTTAGATTTCTGGAGATATCAGGAAAGAAAAAGCAAATCAGACAAGTTGGGAAGCTGGAAAAATTGGAGGAAGAAAATCCTGGAGACTGCTAGCTCTTCCTCTTTCAGAACCTGCAGTTTTCCTTTCTCTGTATCAGGACTTTGACCTTTTGAAGAGTCCTAACCTCCAGCTTGAGAAACATTATTGTGGGCCACTGCTCCTAGAAATCAAAACTAATTAACAAAAGAAGATAGATCATCCAGGAGAGATGCCAAAAGAGAAAATACTATGCACTATCAGAAACAAAGTAAAATTTGACCGTTCAATTTGGATTTTTGTATGAAATAATTATTGGTGATTAAACCGCAATTCCTTTTAAATTCATAAGTTGCAGATTAATTGCTCTTGTTTCTCTTACCCTTTTCATCCCTGCAGTTAGGAGGTAGCACACTGGCAATGTTACTCTGGTTGCTATGGAAACTGTTCATCAGAAGCTAGTGCTGAAGACCAGGGGAAGATGGTGGAAACAAATGAGCAGTGGTGGGTGCAAACTCTGGTTACCAATCCAGAGGAGCAGCTTGGAAGGAGGTCTCAATGGAGTCTATTTGAGGTACAATATAGCTCCAGGAAATGCAGAGAAACTTCCTCAGCCTCTCACTGACCTTCTGCACTCACATGTCCCCTTTTCCTTGGGTTAAAAGAATTAACAACAAGCAAAAGTAACTGTGAAATAGGGAGCCAGAAGTCCAGCTGAGAGGAAATGGTTCCAACATCGTTTTTTGATGTAAACTTCTTCAGAATTAACTCTACTCTAGTGAAGTTTTCAAGAACACACTAGGCCTGTTCAGATGCCCTCTAAAATCTGAGACATACATATGCAAGATATGTCAAGGACGGGGCCGTGCTCTGTGCTCAGCACCATCTGGAGGCATTAGCATGAGTTCATCCACTTGTCTTTTCTGTCCTTTTGTGAATTCATTTTCCAAACTTATGCATCCTGTTTCTGGTTGTTCATGCACAACAAATTTGACTTTTATGAAAATCTAAGCCCATCAAAAATGGTAGTTTCCTCTCTGCACTCATCCCAGAGAAAAAAATATTAAACTTTGATCTAATGACAAAGACATTCTCTGCACACATGACTGGTTTGATCCTTATAATAGTCAAGAAAATGGTTTGACTTGTTTTTAACCTACCAACTCTACGAAGATCCAACTAGTGGGTGAAAGTGTATGTGTGTCCCTAAATGAGACCCAGCAGCCCCTTTCTTCTGCATGTCACCAATAGGAACATCCTTAGTTGGTGAACACAAGTCTGGGTCCCTCAAATGAATATTTCTGCACAAGGTGAAACACATATTTCATTCAGAGAAAGGAATCTTCTACAGTAAATGGAAACACTGATTCCAGAATTTATGATACCATCAAACTTAACTTTGAATTGATAGGCCACATAAAGAATTTGAAGATACTTTTTATGTTTAGAAAGGGACTGGGTCACAAAATACCAGGCTGGACCAACAAAAAATGCTCACTCTGCATCCCTTCCATCATCTCTGATGTCTCTCCATAGGAAAAGCTTTATAAAATACATTTATCGTCTTTATTTCTCTGACAAACAGAAAAGCATAATAAAGGGAAGTACCCTCTACTTTCCTCTGGCTGTAGGAAGGTAGAACAGCTTTCTGTGAACATTTTTAAATTAAGGAAATGAGATATTGTAGATTCAGGACCCTTCTTTGCTCGAGCCAAGTAAAAGAATGAAATGGATAGATACTTGGATCCTTTACGTCGTTGATGGACATAGTTTTGGAGTACCCAAACTTGGCTACAAATTTCTGATATTTTCCTTTGTAGGTATGTGGCCTTAGGAAAGTTGATTAATCTCTCTGAACCTCAGTTTTCTCATCTATAAAATGGAGATAATAATAGTACTCTCTTCACACAGATCTAATAAGAACTGAAAGAGATAAAATTTGTAAAATGCCTACAGTGTGCTGGAGCAGCTGTTACTGGCTTGTGAGAACCTAGTCTGCGTATGTCTTCCCAGTTCTCATTCTCAACTCTTCCCAACTTTGGTAGCTTGAAATTGGCCATGGTGGGAATATTTACACCACGGAAATTGGCAACACTACAAATCAGGGCTTTGTCTTTAGTTTCACTGAGGCAGTGCTAGCACACCTCTGTGCCTATCCCACAATAAATGCTCTCTTGTAGCTCCTTATCCTGTCATGGTGATGGCCCATTGCATTGCTAAAACACCCAAAGTCCTGAGCAATTCCATTGAGAGCTGAACATGGAGAGAAAAAAAGCTAGAAGGGAATTCAACTAGCTTTCCCTGGCTGGGTGGCTGGGACTGCAGAGTGGGAGTCTTGCTAATATTTCCAGTAATCACAAAAAAGACTGAAAGAGAGTGTGTGGTTTGGTCAGCACAAACCTTCTAAAAAAAACAGTCACTCAAGTACAAGCCTTGCTTGCACATGAATGGGTGGCCTGAAAGATTACTGGAGACTCAGATGGCGGAAATTTGATGCACGTCTCTGAAGGGGACAGAGTTTCCACCTTAATATAATGTTAAACATGACAGTTTCCCTCATAACCTGAGAGTTGAACCGTACAGTTTCTCTGCTTGTACGGAAGATGATAAGACTTCCTGGAACTGCAAATCTCAGGAAATAGATCTTAACCCAGAAAGTGGATCCCTATGACCTTCTGCAAACAAAGCTGGTTAGTTTTAGATGAGATTATCTGTTTCTGAGTTCATGATGATACCACATCTGTTTTCTTACTTGTCTCCCCTCGGCTCATTTCCTATTAGTCACCTGATGATGTGAGAGAAAGAGACTCTACTTACAAACCAATTTCTCTCTCTCTCTCTTTTCTCCCCTCCTCTCTCCCCTACTTCCTTCTAATTTTTTTAAGTCTCTCCCCTAATCTAGCAAAGAACTATCCAGCAGAGAGAAGGAGATGTTCCTACGTGGGTTAAGTTGGCAGTAAGATAGCCCAGATAGGGGAAAGCCAAATCCTAGAGACCCCAGGGAGAGCAGGAGGTCGGTCAGGCATCACCTAAAAGGTAGATGTCCAGGTGGGTAAGTTGTCAGCACCGAGAGGTCTATCCACAAGTAACAAAGACCCAGTCAGGAGAACTAGGAAAAAACAGGAAGATCCTGATTCCTAGAAGAAATATGCTATGGGAAGTGAAAGGCAAGGAAGGACCTTATCTCAAGGAATGACGCTACAGGGCAGGTTACGAGGAATCAGGGCAGCATTCAGATGTAGGAACAGACTGAAGAAAATAAACCACTGACTAGAAATGCAACGTGAGTCACAAGATGGGCACAAATCAAAATCAGAGAGGCACGAACAAGGAGCTTGGCTTGGTGCTCACTGTCTGGTCCAGGGATTTTTGATAAAGAATCAAAGCAAACTCTACATAGAAAGTTGCTTTGGTGGCACCATCTACTCTGAAAGCAGTGTAGTGACACAGAGCCAGCAAACCAGGTAAATTATTATAAGACTTAGCAGTGTGTCTACACAGAGGCCTCAGATCAAGGTTGGTTTTTCATCTACGAAAATAATCCAACCTTATCAAATTATAATGACTAAATTAACTCTGAACACACTTAATATGTGTAGGCAGCAGCTACTCTGCTTTGGATGATGGTGTTGTTCTAAGGAAATTAATTCTCAGAAGATTTTACTCTTATGTTATTCAAGTAGCAAATAACTAAATCCCATCAGAGACCTAGGGCTTTCAAGGATTCCTGGGTGATCTGGACTGGTCTTTACAAAGTGTACATTTGGCAGCAGGACCAAACTTACCCATAAGTAGAGCAGATAGTAGCCTACATTTGGTGAAATCCTTCCTTAATCAGCTAAATTCAAAGACTTCAAGCTTTGGCTGTGAGCTGCTGACTCACAACTCATGTCAGTATTTATTGAGCGCCTACTGTAGGCCAGGTAACAAGCAAAACTCTGGGAATATAAAGATGAATGAGCATTGGCCCCTGCCATTGAGGAACTGAGTTGGAAAAACATACTCCTTCTGTGTTTTTCTCCCTTATTTACACAATCACAATACTTCTGACACCAGATATATGATACAGGTTTTTCCCACATCAAGCAATTCTCTGCAACGCCAGCTGGGCATCCTATAATTCAATTCAATTCTGACAATAACCAGAGTGCATACCCCATACATTAAGGGCTCAGTTCCACAAGACTGCCCTCCACCCCTGAGACACCAGTTGCAAGTCCCAGGTTGTCACCTGTACTTCTGACTGGCTAGCTATAAATTGGAAGTTCCCATGACCCCTTCTTGGGTTCAGTCATTTGCTAGAACAGCTCACAGAACTCAGGGATACTTCCTTACTTAACATTTACCAGTTTATTATATAATAAAGTATATGATAAAGATATCCGTTAAGAGGTACGTGGGGCGAGGTCTGGAAGGGACCCAAATGCAGGAGCTTTTGTCCCCATGGAGTTGGGGTATGTCATCCTCCTGGTACATGGATATGTTTACCAACCTGGAAACTCTCTGAATCCTGTACTATTGAGATTTTTATGAAGGCTTCATCACACAGGCATGATTGATTATTAATTCCATCTCCCTCATCCCTCTCCATAGAATGGGAAGTAGGGCTGAAATTCCAAGCTTCTCATCATGGCTTAATCTTTCTGGTGGACCAGTCCCTATTCAGGAGCCCACCAAGAGTTGTCTCATTAGGACAAAAGACACTCCTATCTCCCAGGAAATTCTGAGAGATTTAGGAGCCCTGTGACAGGAACCAGGGTCAAAGACCAAACATTAGAACAAAAGATGCTGCTAGTGTTCTTATCACCAGGGAACTAGGGACAGAGACCAATATGTATATTTTCTATTATTGCATATGAACGCAAGTATGCATAAAGAGTATGAGTAACTATTGAGTGAGTGGTAGTTTTGGAAGCAAGGAAGAGGAGAGAGCACGAGAGCATTAGATATCTGAATTGTAGATCAGCAGAAAGGGAGGAGGATCAGGACCAGGATAGTGGCTGGGGCAGGAGGGCAAGACAGCAACAAAATGCTATACAACATTGCTCATTCATGTATTTTTTAACCAAGTACTTATTAAATATCTATTATGTCAGTAGTAGTTGAAGGTGCAAGTGTGAGAACGTCATCCCTGTCTCATGAGAAGACAGATGATTAACAAACCATAGCAATAACACATGAAAAAATAGAGATGTACAATATAGGAGCACATAGCATGACAGGTATCTATGTCTTTTTTTATTTCACTCAGGTATCCCCAGTACTGAGATCAGTGTCTGGCATATAATAGGACTCAATAAATACTTTTTGAATGCATGAATAAATATAGGAGCACATAATCTAACCGGGGAGCCAGGGAGTGGGCATTGAGTATCTGGGAAATATTCCAGCAAGAGATGACATTTAAAGTAGGCCCTGAAAGAGGAGTAGGACATAGGCAAAGAAGAGAAGCAGCTAAGTTGCAAACGCCAGGAAGAGAAAGTTGGGAGAGAGCTTTGTGGGTTCAAGAAACTCCTGTAGATGAAGTGTAGGACAAGGAATCCATCATAAAGAATTTGTACTTTGTTCTGAGTATAGTGGGAAACCATTGAAGGATTTTTAATCAGGGGATAGATATTATCTATTTTTGGCTTTAAAGGGATTATTTTTGCTGCAATATGGGAAAATTAATTGAAAGGACACATGCCTGGGATCAGGAAGGCTAGTTGGGAGGGTGTCACAGCTATCCAAGGCAGAGATGTCAGCAGGCTGTATTAGGGTAGTGTAGGCAGAGATGTAAAAAGGTAGATGCACTTGGCAAACATTTAAGAGTAGCCCAGAGCTAGTTTTGCACACAAAAATTTAGAAATCCCATTGTGGGATCAGTCCATCAAGATGAAAACAATCAAACTTACTTAATTCTTTCATGATGGTTAATTTTATGTGTCAACTTGAAAGGTGTTTGGGGATGAGATTAACATTTAAATTGGCAAACTTTGGATAAAGCAGATTGCCCTCCATAATGTGAGTAGGCCTCATCCAATCAGGTGAAGACCTGAATAGAACAAAAAGATTGGCCTCCCCCAACAAGGAAGAATTCTTCAGCAGCCTGCCTTTGGACTTCATCTGCACTGTCAGCTCTCCCAGGTCTCTAGGCTGCCAGCCCACACTGCAGATTTGGACTTGCCAGCCTTCATAATTGTGTGACCCAACTCCTTATAATAAGTCTATCTATCTATCTATCTATCTATCTATCTATCTATCTATCTGTCTGTCTCTGTCTATCTATCTATCTATCTATCTATCTATCTATCTGTCTATCTATCTATCTATCTATCTATCTAATCTCCTGTTGGTTCTGTTTCCCCAGAGAACTCTGACTAATGCATCTTCGAACCAAGAGAGCAATAGAAAATGGTGCAGATTTCTCAGAAGTTTAATCTCAAGAAACCATCACTGAAATCCACTCTGGGCAGCATATGATCTCCACATACACTAGGTAACCAATGTCCAAAGGATGGGTCTAGGAAGTCAGCAGAATGTGAATATGAAATTCATTAAACTCCAAGACAAAGCTAAAATTGGTGATGGTGAACAGTATTTCACTTTCAATACGACTATGATTCATGAACTTGACAACTTTTTGAGAAATTAAGTATATGATTGCCCAGTGAGAATTTGCAGGTTGTATAGTATGACCCCATTATTTTATAGCCATGAAAATTGCCTGATTTCATCAGCATTCAGGAGCACTACCCAACAATAAATAGTCAGTAGAAAGCTCTGGGATGTAGCTGATTGCCAGCTCTGACATGAATGTTAGAGCACAGCCCTGCTCAGCTGGATATGTGGGCAGCAGAGACCCCCCAGAGAGCACATGTCAGGGATGTGTTATCCATGGCTGATTAACTAGATCAGTTCAAACACAATTATTAATGATGCCAACGTCAGGGGTTTAAGTCTCATGAGCTAATCAGCATCAGTTGTATTATTTTGTCACAGGCAGCATTACTAGTCCCTATTCATTTTTTCCTCAAAAATAGGAGCTATAGGTCACAGTAGGCAAGAGAATGTGGTTGATTCAGAACACATTTATGCCGCTGCTAAGAAAAATAACTACAGTGAAACTCTGTTGATTTTTGTCTACGCAACATCCCATCTCACCTTTTGGAAACAGCAGCCCTCTTTCCTCAGAGCAACTCCCCTGCTGTTGCATGACGTTCCAGTAGGGCCACCCATCACAGTCCTCCTCACCCACCCATGTTCGCACAGGCAGACACACCAATCTTGGCCAACTAGTCCTCTTTCCTGGGAATGTGAATCTTGACTGGGGACTCAGGGACCCAAAGCCTGTTGTAGGTGACTCATCGAGTGGTTGTGTCCTTTGGTTTCTGCCACCATACACATATAGCAGTAGACTCTGCGTTCTTATACTAAGAGCACAGTAACTGACCTAATTCTAGTTATTCCTGAGGACAGTTCGCTCAACTTTTCCTTCAGTTTCCTTCCAATCAACCCTGTTTCTCACTTGACACGAGTCTTTGCTGCTGTCAGCCAAAAACTCTGAAACAATAACTCACCATGACTACTTTTCAGTGAACCATAGCTCATTTATTTATTCGTTCAATAAAATGAACACTTGCCATATTTCGGTATGATTGTAGATATGTTGGGGTTTTTTTTAATTATAAAGGTAATACATGCATATAAAAATCAAACAATAGAGCAATACACCAAGCAGAATGCATACGGGTCCTGGAAACCCACATCTCTTACAGAATAGTCACTACGTTATACAGGTTGATGGAAATTTATGCAAAACTTTCTCAAAATGGGATCATACTATAAATGCTGTTGTGAAACTCACTGTTTACTTTTAACAATATAACAATGACATCTTTCTACATCAGCGTCCATAGATCTACTTCATTCTTTTAAATGGCTGCATATTATTTTATTCTGTAGATTGTTTTAAATGCAACCACTTTCCTATGATGGGCATTTAGGTGTTTCATTGCTAATATAAGCAATGCTATGATTTAAAAATATACACTAAAATCTAAAACTGCTAATGAGCTTTAAGAAGAGGCCTGCCCACCCAGAGGAAGAGCAAATGGAGATGTCTGCAGGAATACTCCCCTGAAACCTGGGAGCAGAAAAGAGATTAGATGATAAGGAGAAATGAGTGGGTGCCTGGATGTTAGGAGCTTGCCTGGCGAGAACTTTGTCATGAATCATGAATCTATGTGGGGTCACTGGGTCCCCCACATTCTAGTGAGATTTGGGCATGAGTAGGAGTTGCTATCTAGGGCTTCTGCACAAGAAATTGGATTAATATTACAAGCCAGACTCTGGACACGGACAGGTGGTAACACGAAGAGGGCTCCTTCCTATTTTCTAAACCCTTCCTCTCCCAACACACCCCAAATAAGGGTGAACCTTCAGCTAACACAGAAGGGAGCTTTCCACAGGGCCCATTCAAAAACTGAGTTCCCGGATGAAGATTGAGAGAGCTTGAACCCCAGAAGAAGGAGGAGAAAGTCTAGAACTAATTAACTGCATGGTCAGGTGGTATTAGCGTCTTCACTGGAGGGGAAGCATCAACAGAAAGTTCCCAAAGAGGGACCTCTGACTGCAGGAGTCCTGGCTAGAGAGGCCCCAGTACACACACAGCAGCAGCCCAGGGATCGCACCAGCATGACTGTTCCTGTGGTCAGAGCCACAGATGGTATCAACAGTAGTCATGAGCTCTGTGAGGACACTGACCCCATTTTAGTCACTTCCCAAAACCAGAGCTAAATTATTGTTGTTATTGTTAAATTGAATACAAGTAGGAAGAGTGGCCCCACCCTTCTCCACCAGCATCATTAGCCCCGTGCACAACACTGTGCTCACTAGACCCAAGGGTTATACAGCAAAATTGGTGAGAAAGTGTCTCTATGGATGGGCAGCTTGGTCAGGTGGAAGGTTTGGCTTAGGTTGATTTGCTCAAAGCAGAGACAAGGGATAGACGAGTAATGGGATTTGTTACCCAGGATGCGACACATTGTACTTTTCTTGGAGATTCACTATCAAAATGGGCTCTGGCCGAGAACTGAAAGAGGGCAAATGGGAAGGAGCAAGATTTGACTCCAGTTTCAGATGAGGACCCTGAGACTATAAGTATCACAGCTACTCAAAAGCACTGAAGGTGGAATTAATCACTTAACATGGGAACTTTTAGTTGGTTTTCAATCTAAGAGAGAGAGGAGTTATAGCAGACCTGCTTCATAATCCCCCATAGAAATTTCTGGATGCCTCTTATTTCTGGTACACGTGTATCAGGAGCTAACCAACAACATTAGCTAAGACCACTAATGTACAGAAAGAGAAAGTTCTAGAAATTTTCAAGTTATAGACATTAATGTTCCGGTTGTTGTCTTCAATACCTGCTTCAAATTTTCCCTGGAGTAGTTTGGTTGATATATAGAGCTCAGAATGTAGAAAGGTGATGAACAGTTGGTCAGCAATGCCTCCATGTTACATTTGCCCTTTCCAAAAACCAGTGTTCGTTATTGTTCCCCTAACTTTTGACTTCACAGAGACTTTTATCTGAGGATCTCAAAGCACCTTAATAACAGGGATGCTCACTGTTAACACAGAGAGAGTTCAAAGCTTTTCACAGACACTCATTGGTTCTCCCCGCACTCTGTGGTCATCCTTGTCAAAGCTCAAAATTCCTAGTCTTCAGCCTGTGTTCCCACCATGGGGCCTCTCTGCTAAACTCTTACAAATATGATCAAAGCCCCAGGGCACCCAGGTGACTGAACCACGGTCATATAATAGTTCCTGAACAAACAAAATGCTCCGCAGCCAAGAGGACGTCTGCATCTGGTCTAACCACAGTCACACTGACTGTATAAGACCCTCCCAGTTATGCTTGAACCTCTGTCCCTGTTCTTGCAGAAGCAGGGTGCACACATAGGTCTCTGGCAATTGCTCACCCGAGGACCCAGGGCCTTTGTCTGTCACCTCAGATACCTACCTGCCTGATTTTGTCAAATATACCTGAATCCCCAGCAGCAAGCCTTCTAATCATGGCCATGTAACCCAGAGAGTGGAGAGGGATGGAGTGACAGGTTTCTGCTAGTCAACAGTGAGAAATGTTTCTTGCCCTCCTAGAGTCAGGTAGGCTGACCCAAACAGAACACAGTGGAATGACTCAGTATAGAGTGCCAGAGTTGTAAGTTCAGCCTGGTTCTTAGTCTGGGATCCCCTCAGGTCTCCACAGCAGGGGACTTTTGATTCCTCGCTGGCAGAGGCTTGTCTCCATCTCTGGAACCTATCTTGGCCTAGGTAAGAGGGATTTAAACGTTCTCAGCCCAATCAAGAGTCAGAATCAATCATACCCACCCACACCACTAGTCCAGCCTTGAGATCTAAAATTCTGCTGCATTTCCAAGACCAGTTCCCACTCTTGGCCCAGTTTCTGATACCTGGGGTCCTATCTTCTCCGTAAGTCAGCTCATCTCATGTCAGTCTGGGAAAGCCTTGTCCCTCTCTCTCCCAGGACCTGGAGTGACTAGGATTCTGGTAAACCAGCTTGTGTTCTTTTAATCCTGACCTTTTCTTCAAATTGGAGACAGGAAAATAGCCTGAAGAAAGAACTGGTAAATTGGACTTTATTAAAATGAAAAAGTTCTGTTCTGTGAAAGACAAAGTCAAGAGAATGAAAGGACAAGCCACAGAGCAGGAGAAAATTTTGCAAAAGACAAATCTGATAAAGGAGTCATCTAAAATATACAAAGAACTCTTAAAACTCAACAATAAGAAAATGAGCAATTTAATTTATAAATAAGCCATAGACCTTAACAGACACCTCACCAAAGAAGATATACAAATGACAAATAAGCGTATGAAAAGATGCTCCACATCATATGTCATCAGGGAAATGCAAATTAAGACAACCATGAGATAGTACCACATACCTATTAGAATGGCCAAAATCTGAAACACTGACAACACCAAATGCTGGTAAGGATGTGGAGCACAGGCACTCACATTCATTGCTGGTCGGAACACAAGATAATACAGCCACTTTGGAAGTTTGGCGATTTCTTACAAAACTAAACATGCTCTTACCATACAATCTAGAAATTGTGCTCCTTGATATTTACCCAAAGGAGTTGAAAACTTATATACACACAAAAACCTGCACACAGATGTTTATAGCAGCTATAGTCGTAACTGCCAAAATTTGACAGCAATCAAGATGTCCTTCCACAGATGAATGGAGAGATCAACTGTGAGACATCCAGACAATGGAATATTATTCAGTGCTAAAAAGAAATGAGCTATCAAACCATGAGGAGACATGGAGAAGCCTTAAATGCATATTGCTAAATGAAAGAAGCCAATCTGAAAAGGCTATATACTGTATGATTCCAACTATATGACATCTTGGAAAAAGCAAAACTATGGAGACAGTAAAAAGATCAATGGTTGCCAGGGGTTAGCAGGGAGGGAGGGATGAATAGGTGGAACACAGAGGATTTATAGGGCAGGGAAACTACTCTGTAGGATATTACAACGATGGATATACGTCATTATACATTTGTCCAAACTCGTAGAACGTACAACCCGAAGAGGGAGCCCTAAGGTAAACTATGGACTCTAGGTGATAATGATGTGTCATTGTATGTTCATCAACCTACAAACATACCACTCTGGTGGGGGATGTCGATAACATGTAACAAACATACCACTATGGTGGGGGATGTTGATAGCAGGAGAAAATAAATAAAAGGAGGAAGGATGGAAGAGAGGGAGGGAAGGAAGGAAGGAAGAAATGAAAGAAGGAAGCAAGCAACTAAGCAAGTATGGTGGGGATGTGGAGGGCGAGAGGGCGGGTGGTGTTACAAATCCCTTAGTAACATGTGCTCCCAGCTCTGCTAGTCTCTTTCACAACTGCTGACTAATGCCTTCACCCAGCCTCATCTTGGGAATGTGATCCCTCTCTTATGCACTCAGTGAGTGCACTAGATATGACCCCTTGATTGGAAGTGCCGAGACCTTAAAAACAACCTAGGGAGAAATGGATGCCGTCAGCCTTGGATAATGCAGTTTTCTAGCACTTGCCATTAGCTCAGTCTAAACTGACTCCATGTGGAAGACTTGGCTCCTGTTCTCTAGAGAAAGTGCCTTAAGTCTTGCTCCTATTTGATATTCAGGCTCCAAAGTTGCTGGGCCTGGTCCTAACATTTGGTTTGAATTACACATACATTGCACAGAGCTGCCTCAGGGAATTATACTTTCTCCTTTAGGGTGGCCTCTCTGAGAAGGCAGAGGGGATCATGGGAGGAGTTGTTATTTGGATTGAAACATGACCAACTAGTTGCAGATACGGCAAATAATACCTTAGGACCTGGTGACCTGGTCATCTTAGAGTTCATGAACCAAGGAATGGATGCTGGGAATAGTCTGGCACAGACAACAAAAGTCAGACCCTCAGGGACCCATAGATAAGATACCATGACCAGAAATTCTAAAGAGGGGCATGGTTAATAGAAGGTGAAGGTTCCAGAATAACTTAAACATAATTCTAATAATGTAATCCAAACCATCTCAGTGATGATTTAAGTGGGACTAGGACAAGTAATTTGTGTCTGGCTTTTTTAGTTGACATTTATTGAATTCTCAATGTATGTCAAGAACCATGCAAAACCCTTTACATACTTTTCTTCACTCAGTCCTAAAATAACTATATTTGTTAGATACTGTTATTGTGCCCATTTTACAGATGAGAAAATCAAGGTTCACTTGGCTACATAAATTGGCCAAGGTTGTATAACTGGTAGGTTCCCCAAACGTGGATTTGACTCCAGAGTCTGTACTCTTAACTATTTCCTACACGAAAGAGGGGCATAGACCTGAAAGGTCAATATCAGTATGCATAAAGCCCAAATTAAGCTAGAGGTTATGAAAATACTAACTTTTAAACAATTTATATTCAAAGCAGTACTAACAAGGCAAGTGCAGGCCCATTCTTTAGAGGCAAGTGATACAGCCCAGGACGACAAGTAGGTTTTAACTTGCATGACAATTCCAGTTGACTGGGTGAGGCTACCTGGAATAGTGTTAAAGAGGTTTCTGAGACAGTGTCTGGGCTGAGTTGGGAAGAGCAGTGAGACTGATGACTAATATCTGCCACGGGTGCAGGGGCTGGGGAGGAGTGGCATGTGTGCTGTGTAATTGCCAGTCCTGACAGAAGCCCACAGATGGCAGAGAGAAGGCAGAATTCCTTCAAGAAGACAAGCAAAAGTTGAGATGGATTCGTGGCCAGCCTCAGAGAGATCAAACCATGACGAAAGGTATCTGCTCCAGGAAGCAGGCTGTAGGTGGTATCAGGAGAGTCTGTACATAAGAGGAGGTCCCAGCTGGCTCTTCAGAGTCAGTAACCAGGTATCCAAGGGTAAGTAGTGAAGATGGGATTCCTTGTCCAGAAGAACAAGATCTTGGAAAGAAATCAGCCAGTGACTCAGA
Organism: Equus przewalskii; assembly: GCF_037783145.1. Lineage (NCBI taxonomy): Eukaryota > Metazoa > Chordata > Mammalia > Perissodactyla > Equidae > Equus > Equus przewalskii. The sequence goes on along the minus strand of NC_091861.1, from coordinate 10,728,539 downwards.
GAATTGGTATGTGGTCTCAGAGAAGAAGGCAAGAGCCAGAGGCAGGTCCCTGGAGGATGAGTTGGAGTGAGGTCAGCAACATGGCTGAGTAATGCTGCTCCGCACAGTTATGGGTCTCAGGGCTGCAGATGCCTCTCCATCTAGGGTCTGCAATTGTTCTATAATACAGCGAGACACTGAGCCAGTGACTGCAAATTAATTGGTCCCAGTTGTCTATGAAGCTTGAGAGAGGACAAGGCAAGAAAGCAGTATGTCCTTATACTCATCCTAGGAGGAGAGAATGAGGGAAAACAAGTTTGGCAACCAGTCAAGGGAAAAAGGCCTGGAGGTTTTTAGTTGACCACTGAATTAACATGAAGCTAACACAGACTCTACAAAAGCTAAGGCAATCTCTGCTGGCCCCGTTTTTAGAAATGTGGCGTCCAAACCAAAGGGAAAATAGTCTGTATTTTGCATGTGTAAAACCACATCTGGAGAGTTGTGCCCAGGTCTGGCCACTCCGCGTTCACAAACTACAGAGGATGAGTAGAGATTACACAAGGCACAGCTGAGGGCTCGGAAGCTGGGGATGGCTTTTGTTTTTGTTCCCTGGTCAAGAGAAGACCTTTGAGGAACATGGCAGCTTCTTCTATAGCCAAAGGGCTGGCACTTGGAGAAAGGATTTGACTTATTCATAGTAACTCCTGAAGGAAGAATTAAAACCAGTGGGTGACAGTTTTATTGGGAGGCTGATTTCTACTCAATAAATGAGAAATTTCTAACCATTAACACAGCTTTCCCTCAGATTCTTTCTCCACAGGCTACTCTCCCATTGGATTTTACTAGAACACACAATGGGGGGAAATTTAGGAGTCTCAGGGATAAGACTAAGTGAAGAGGTTTCTTCATGGCTGGACTCCTCAAATCCTTTATGCTTAAATTTCTCCATGAAGAACCTTTCCCAAATTTATGATTACAGAATCAAGCCGTATTTTACTTATTAATTTAGTTTTCATGACTCGTCTGTTAACATCTCCTGAAGCAAGTCCTCTGTAAAACATAATTGAGAATGCTGGACTAGAGCTGTCAACAAGGAAATTGGTTGCTTTGTGAAGAAAGTTAGTAGCCTGTCAGTATTCAAGTAGATATCCTTCAAATCCTATCTGAGGAAAGAGTTGTAGAGGAAATTACTTCATAGAGAAGGAGATTGGATCAGATGACTAAAGTCTATGGTTCTATGATTCCATTGCCTGCTTTCATGACATCTGTTCCACAAACAAACGTTTCAAAGGAGGCTGAATTAATTCCAGCCTCAACAGATCTCTAAAACAGTATGGAGGTAGTCCCTTGAGAATATTCAGCTAGTGACGTCTCTGAGATTATACAGGTCTAGCAAGAGTGCACTATTGGTAACCACAGGTTTCTAAGATGCTTTAAGGCTGAGACTGCCCCCACACAGTGCTTTACTGAACTTATGGAACCTTCCGGGAGGCCTGGACTGTCATCTCAAGTTGATCTCTGGGAGCGTTTTTCTGCCTCTAGATCCTCAAATCTTGCAAAGTTGCTTTTGTCTAAGATATATCCATGACTTCCCTCAAAAATTATTCCACTCCTCAAACTTGAATGTCATCTTCAATTCTTTTAGAAAGAGAGGATGGGATATAAATTTTGAACACAAAGCTTGAGAGTTGTGTGTCTACCATAAGCATAATATACAATGGCATAAGTAGTTAAAAAATGGGTCCAGTATAAAACCTGACATCCTGGGTTGAACACAAAAGATCCCCACCCTTTTCCTTACAAGCAAAGGACAGGGGTTTAGCTACACAAGGTCAGGTTCTGGTTAAGTGAGGGGCTAAGAGGGAATATTTTTCTTCTTTAAAACTTAACTAAAAGGTAGAAAAGACGGATGTCTTAGTACAACAGGAATACAATTTTTGTACTATTAGGTACTATTCTGGAGACTTCCATAATATCCTAGGCAGCTCAAGTCATTGTGCTCAAGCCTCACCCTCTGGCCACATGGTCAACAGCTGGGCCCAGCAAGCAGTGGCTCCATTGCACACACAGCCTCAGTCCCCCTGGACGAGAGACAAAGGCTGCTGTTACGTCCCTCTAACTTGTGCGCATGCCCAGCTGTTGAGGAAGGGAGAAGGAACAATTCCTGACCTCAGCCCTGACCTCCCACTACTCTCCCTTCACTCACTGCCCTCCCACAGCCCCGCCTGCTGGCTGTCTTTGAACCCACCAAGCTAGTTCCTGCCTCCAGGCCTCTGCATTTGCCATGCCCTCTGCCCAGAATTCTTTTCCCCAGCCCTTTGCTTGTTTCACTCTCTCACTTCTTTTAGGTCTCTGCTTAAATGTCACCTCCTCAGAGAATTCTTCCCTGATTACCCGAAATAGCTACCAATCCTTCACTCACGATCCCCTTACGTTGCTTGAACATTTTTACAGCATTTGTCACTATCTGACATTGTACTATACGGCCATTTGTTGCCGTGTTTACTTCCGGCAAGCCTAAATCCTAGGTCTGCTAGGAGGACGATATCTCTGGGAAACTGGACTTAAATCCAATCAGTCCTGCAGCAAGCCCTCCAAAATGGCTGAGATGGCTGCCTGTCACCTGTTCTCGCTAGACAGACAGCCAACAGTTACAGCCTCCGGCACAGTTGGACGGTTCCTGGAGGGTATAAAGCCCTCAAGACAGTGGCCAGGGGACCATCTCCTAGCATCTTCCAGTCCTTTCAGTTCAATCACCAGCTGCTGGAGGTCCTCCCAGGGCCTGACGCTCAGGAAAACTTCCCCTCTGACTTGAGTCCCACCATGAGCCAGCTCTGCAGAGCTGTCTGTGCGGGGTGAGTTGCATCCCTCATGTGAGGGAGAGAATCCAGATTCTTTGCCTGTGGCTTTTGGCATCTTTCCATCAATCCTATCACGGTCCCATTGGGATGATTGCACAGAATGGAAGCTTCTGTCTTGTTCACCATTGTATTCTCTGTGCATAAACAGTGCATATAGTAGGCATTCAATAAATGTTTTCGTAACAACTAAATAAAAAAGCAGTGGCAAAATTCCCATGGCGTTTTTCACAGAAATAGAAAAAACAATATTAAACTTTGCATGGAATTGCAAAAGACCCCAAATAGCCAAAATAATCATGAGAAAGAAGAAAAAATTAGAGGCATCACACTTCTGGATTTCAAACTATACTACAAAGCTATGGTACACATGTCCCAACTTACGATGGCTCAACTTAACGATTTTTCAATCTACAATGGTGCAAAAGCAATATGCGTTCAGTAGAAACTGTACTTCGAATTTTGAAATTTTATCTTTTCCCAGGCTAGCAATATGCAGTACTATCCTCTCTCTTGATGCTGGACAGCAGCAGCCCCCACAGCTCCCAGGCAGCGACGTGATCACAAGGGTGAACAACCAATACACTTACAACCATTCTGTACCCACGCAACCGTTCTGTTCTTCACTTTCAGTACAGTATCCAATAAACTGCATGAGCTATTCAACACTTTATTATAAAATAGGCTTTGTGTCAGAGGATTTTGCCCAACCATAGGTCAATGTAAGTGTTCTGAGCATGTTTAAGGTAGGCTAGGCTAAGCTATGATGTTCAGGAGGTTAGGTGTATTAAATGCATTTTCAACTTACAATATTTTTAATTTACGATGAGTTTATCAGGACATAACCCCATCATAAGTTAAAGAAGATCTGTAATTAAAACAATATGGTACTGACATAAAAACAGACACATAGACCAACAGAACAGAATAGAGAGCCCAAAATTAAACTCCCACATGTAAGGTCAACTAATATTTGATAAGGGATCCAGGAACCTCTGGTGCAGAAAGGATAGTCTGTTCAACAAATGGTGTTGGGAAAACTGGATAATCACATGCAGAAAAGTGAATTGGATCCCTATCTTACACCACTTATAAAAATTAACTTGAATGTAAGACCTGAAACTGTAAAATTCCTATAAGAAAACACAGGGAAGAAGCTCCTTGACATTAGTCTTGGCAATTATTTTTTGTGTATAAGACCAAAAGCACAAACAACAAAAGAAAAAATCAATGTGAGACTATATCAAACTTAAAAGTTTCTGCAAGCTAAAGAAACAACAAAATGAGAAGACAATCTACAGAATGGGTGAAAACTTTTGCAAACTATGTATCAGACAAGGAGTTCATATCCAAAATTTATAAAGAACTCATATAACTCAATAACAAAAAGACAAATGACACAATTAAAAAATGGGCAGAGGACCTAAACAGATGTTTTCCCAAAGAAGACATCCAAATGGCCAACAGGTACATGAAAACATGCTCAACATCACCAATAATCAGGGACAAGCAAATCAAAACCATAATGAGACAGCACCTCACACCTGTAAGAATAGTGATCATCAAAGAGATATGAGATAGCAGTTGTTGGCGAGGAGGTGGAGAAAGGGAAGCCTTGTGCTCTATTGGTGGGATTGTAAACTAGTTGAGCGACTATGAGAACAGTATGGAGTTTCCCCAAAAAAGTTAAAAATTGAGCTACCACACAATCCAGCGATCACACTTCTGGGTATATATCCGAAGGAAATGAAAAGAGATTACCAAAGAGATGTATGCACTGCCATGTTTGTTGCAGCATTATTCACATTAACCAAGATATGGAAACAACTTAAGTGCTGGTCAACAGATGACTGGACAAGATGTGAATACATATGTAATGGAATACTATCAGCCATGAGAAAAAAGGAAGTTCTTCCATTTGCAGCAACATGGATGGACCTTGAGGACATTATGCTAAGTGAGATAAGTCAGAGAAAGAGAAATACTGTATGATTATCTCTTATATGTGAAATCTAAAAACATGAAATCATAAAAGCAAGAAGTACAATGGTAGTTACTGGGGACTGGGTAGGGGCCAGTGAGGAAATGGGAGAGATGTTGCTTAAAGGCACATATTTGCAACTAGTAGACAAACAAATCCTGGAGACACAGTCCAGTGATTACAGACAAGAAAACTTATATAAATATTAAACGTGCTCAAAGACTGGATCTTACTTGTTCCTAACTCCAGCAGAAGTGATAATTATGTGATAGAGTTGTTAGCTAACGTTACAATGGCAATCATACCACAAGAAATGTATCAAATCAATATGGTGTACACCATAAGCTTACACAATGTTGTATGGCAAATATATCTCAATTTTAAAAAAGGAGCAACGTGAGATCCTCTAAGAGTGAGAGGGGGGAAAATTATAACATCAATAGGGAGGAACTGGAGGTCAGCCTTTCCCTCCAGAGGAGACAACTCAAGAGATGCCCTCTAACTTTGTGACAAGAGCCTTTTGACTCTGACCAACAGCCTTGTACCTGGACATGGAGCACAGCCTGGTTGGGTCAATGCGCCCATTAGAGCATTCCCTCCAATGCCTCGGCTGGGATTCTTCCATGAAAATAAAATCCCCTGAAATTTACAAAATTAGCAGACGGGCCCTTTTCGCTCCGGATGCTCTTAAACCCCTTCTTCCAGATTTCTTCCCAGTCTCCTTCTACTCCTGACTACCAGGACTTTCCATCAACCTATGACTTTGAACTCGCCCTACTGGCTCTAAGCTCTGACCTCCACCCTCCACTAAGGTTCATGTCTCTTTCCTGGTCCCGCTCTGCTCCTGGGGCTTATCTCCAGCTACTCTTCTGTGTTCTTCCTTGTCCCCCACTAATGGGACCTGAAAATATGCCTCCTTAGAGTGTATACGCCACTTGAGAAAACAAGACATAGAAAGAACTTCAAGAGACCAAATCAAATGCCCAACTCAGCAGTCTCTGGAAAATAAGGAAGGACTCCCACCGAAGCAGGTGACAACACTGCAGCAGACTGATCATAGGGAAATTCCTGGGGTAAAAATGACTATTTGAGAATCAAAGGTAGAGGTAAGGAAGCTGAACTCCAAAAGCTATAAAGTTACAACCCTTTGATCGATATAGGAAACAGGAAAGACTCCTATTTGCTACAAGTTAGTCTGTTTTTCACAGACACCATTTAAAACCACACTCCATTAAAGAGAGTTTGTGTAGATGGATCACTATGAGGAAAACACAGCATCTCACTCTGCCTTCAAGGAAGATAATGAAGCAAACAGGATGGTCAACCTGCCCTTGCAGGAAGAGGTCAGCAGAAGGGAGTTTTCTAGACCCAAGGGAATTTAAAAATAGAGATTGAAGAGATGTAAAATGTCATCGCCCCATAAGCCCTTGCACCTTGCAGTCCCTGGGTGCCTGAGAACACTAAGTACAGGTCTGTCCCATCCCATTCAGGGCCTGAGGTGTGTGTGCTTGGTCTGGAGGAACATCAGAGTCACTCGGTTCTAATCTGCCCCATGATGACCCAAAGTCATTGGGCCTATTTCAGAGTGGGATGGTGTCACCTGTCACCGTGCATACAGACACATACACAGAGACGCACACACTGCAACAAGCCAGTGACTCTTTCAAGGGATGAGATTGTATTAAAACCCCAAGAAGGGAGATAGTATCTCGTTTTAAAAAGCATGTTCAATGTACATCTGGTTTACTGACACAAATTACAGGAAGTAAAGCTCCACAGAAATCTGTGTGCTGGTACGCATTAGCAGACGACGGAGTGAGTGCGAACGCTTTGCAGGGAGCTGCCAGGCTTTTAAAAAAAATCCCTGAGAACCACTGCTTGAGTTTGCCCCTGTCCTTGGTGAGGGCATCAGAGATGGACGAAGCAAGCAGAGGGTGCTTCAGAGCCCTCAGTCAGCAACTAGCTCGTAAGCCTCAATATTTGGGGAAAATAATTTCACCTCCAGGCAGTTGAGTCCACAGGAGACTGCTTGCATTAACCAGCTGGGTGCAGGAAAGGTTTGCCTGGGCCGCATAAAAATTATTTCACCAACAGATGTCTGATCGCCACCTGAAAGGATTACTGAGCAAACGGCAGATTTTCCTCAAACAGCAGCTTACTGAGTCATCACTGATGTCACGCGACGCACCAGCTGAAAACATTTGGGGAAATGTAGTTGGAGGGGGGCCGGCTGTGAACTCCGATAATGTAGCATCCTGATGGGGAGACACAGCCTTGAAATCTACGTGACTGGAAGTTTAATACATGGAGATTTTCTATAAGGATTGTAGAGTTTGGGGCTTGTTAACTGCTAATCAGAGTATTGATTCCAGAGTCAAAAATAGTTCTTCCACCTAAAAAAAAAAGGCAGGGGCTTAATACCCTGACTGTCTGTCCTGGGCTGCAACATAAAGTTAAAAAAAAAAAAAAAAAAAAAGAGTTAAGCTCTCAAGATTGAAAAGGACCTTGGAAGTGATTTAGTCTAAGCAATCAAGAGGTTAACGTCTACAGCTCCCA